>NC_045444.1:123537063-123809266 GCF_002776525.5 Piliocolobus tephrosceles | reverse complement strand
AGGTCTCTATCCTGGCCACACCGGGGAGGTCTCTATCCTGGCCACACTGGGGAGGTCTCTATCCTGGCCACACTGGGGAGGTTTCTATCCTGGTCACACCAGAGATGTCTCTATCCTGGCCGCCCTGGTCCTCCACTGTCCCCTGCAGCCACAGGTCCCTGGACGGACTTGGCTGAGTCAGCTCTTCCTCTTTTCTCAGAATAACTGTAGAATGTGCCAAGAAAGCCTCTTTCTGATACAAGGAAGAACTGTCTGGACTGTCTAGAGCTCTAGAACTGGATATCCTTTGCCCAGTGATCCCAGTTTCCCAGGGTATAAGACTCAGAGAGGAATGCTTTCTGGGGTCCCCCAGCTGCCGCATGACACAGGACACTTGCAGCCGAGACTCTACCCTCCCTGCAGCTTCCCTGAGCCTGGGGACCGCGCAGCCTGTCTGTGAGTAATGAAGTTGCTCTGCCCGACTTGTGCGTATTCCATGTTTCAGAACTAGATCTGCGAACGCAGGCGGTGGCGTGAATGTTGCGGCACCGGGTCTGCTCCGAGTCCCTGCCAGGGCTCAGCACACCTGCCGCTTCCAAGTCCTCCTGGGACACAGAAACTGCAGGGCCCAAGCCAGTCACTCCCTGATCTGAGTGAAAGGACACTTCCTTGCATCAGGGCCTTGCTTGCTGTTACATCAAAGGAGTTCTATGCCTCAGGAACTGTGGGGCCAGTGGGTGAAGCGGCCATAAGTAGTCTTCATGCAGGCCTTCTCAGGGCCTTTCATGCCCGGCTATGCTCGGGGCAAGGGTGCTTCTTTCAGAGACTAGGCGGGCCCTCAAGGAAGTTGGTGCAGGAGAAACTTCCACCCAGGGTTGAGGAAGCTTCCAGATGACACTACAGTAAAAAGTCAGCTGAGGGCACCGACTCCGGAGAGATGCTGAATTCAGAAACCGCGCACTTCTGCCCCGTGGACACTAGCCCAATTTTAGAACCCAGACCCCTACGATTCCCCATATTGCCATGCTAAGAAAGGCTCTTTTTGAAATTCTGGTGCTCGTTTTCGGCAGATCATTTCTGTGGGTGCAGAAGCAAAGTGACAGGAGGTTGGAGGAGCCCCCACCTATCATGCACGCGAAGGTTTGGCCCTGTGAGAACAGCCACGGGACAGATTTCCTGCTGAATGAGAGCTCAGAAAAGCCCGGGGCCCACTGCACACTTCTCCTTGTTGCCCACTCCTGAGCCAGTGCTGGTCTAGGGACTGCCACAGTGTAGGCCAGGGCCTTGGGAGAGAATCTGCAGCCCTGTGGCTGAAGAGTTGGGTGATGCTCCATCTCAGGTCGTCCCGTGCACCGAAGGGCCCGGGCGCTGGAGAAGCCCTGGACCGGGCAGAGCAGCCTGTGTGTGCCCCGCCCACCTCGCCTGCCCCTTGAGAACCCCAGCCGTGCACCATTTGCCTCCCTGCTGCTTCCAGACCTTTCCTGACAAGGCTTTGGCTCAGCCTCCCTCCTGACAGCCCACAGGCCCAAAGGGAAACTCTACAGAGCCGTTCCCTTCCCCAGCTCTCCCAGGAGGAGGGAGGAGGGGCTCTGTACCAGGCATCACCATGCCCAAGGAGCTGGACCTACACTCATCCAGGCACCAGAAGATGTGCCTGAGACCAGCCTTGGTGAAACTGCGGTTCCCGTCTCCATTCAGAGCAGCCCCACTTCCCCTTCTCTGGGTTTTGTGCCTCAAGAGTCATCAGTTACAGAACAGCCCCCATCCTGTGATTACATTGCTGGAGTCAAGGCTCTATCAGAGACATTAATAGCCTGTGTCTTTCATTGCCTTAAAGAATCTAGTGGCCATAATGTTCTCAGAAGAAACAAGATTGCCTTTCCCCCAGCAACATGAACTTGCTCAAATTGAAATCAGCTAACTCAACAGAATCATCATTTAAACGCAGCACGCGGAACTCAGAGCACTTAAATCTTGTGATGAATTATTTCATAAGTTAATGTCTACAATGTGAGTGAGTTTATTAATTTAACAGGTGTTAAGTATTATGAGTGGAGTTTCTTGATGCCTATATAAAACCTGCCAAGGGGCTGGGCATGGTGGCTCACACCTGTAATCCCAATGCTTTGGGAGGCCAAGGCGGGCAGATAACTTGAGGTCAAGAGTTTGAGACCAGACTGGTCAGCCTGGTGAAACCCCATCTCTACTAAAAATACAAAATTATTCAGGCGTGGTGGCGGGTGCCTGTGATCCCAGCTACTCAGGAAGCTGAGGTGGGAGAATTGCTTGAACCCAGGAGGTGGAGGTTGCAGTGAGCCGAGATCGCTCCACTGCACTCCAGCCTGGGCAACAGAGCAAGGCTCTATCTGAAAAAAATAATAATAATACAGCCTGCTAAGGGTTTCACATAGCTGACAGATTATTTCCTCCTCTTGTAAAATATATCATACTTGATCGAGTATAAAATATATATTTTCATGAAAAGGAATGAAGCACCCATATGTGCTACAGCATGGATGGACCTCAGAAGCATTATGCTCGGTGAAAGGAGCTCGTGACAAAAGGCCAGATGTCCTTCTGTGAGTCCATTTACATGAAATGTCCAGAATAGACAAATCCACTGAGACAGAAGGAAGACTGGTGGTTGTCAGAGGCCGGGGACAAGCGAGACTGGGGAATAACTGCTTCATGGGTATGGGTTTTTTTCGGGGGTGAAGTTCTTTTGGAATTAGAGAGAGGTGGTGGTTACACAACACTGTAAATGTACTGTCACTGAATTGTACACGTTAAAAGTAAATTTTTTGGTCAGGCACGGTGGCTCACGCCTGTAATGTCAGCACTTTGGGAGGCTGAGGTGGGGGGATCACCTGAGGTCTGGAGTTTGAGACCAGCCTGGACAACAAGGTGAAACCCCATCTCTACTAAAAATGCAAAAATTAGCCAGGTATGGTAGTGCACAGCTGTATTCCTAGCTACTCAGGAGGCTGAGGAGGGAGAATCACTTGAACCTGGGAGTCGGAGGTTGCAGTGAGCTGAGATTGCACTATTGCACTCCAACCTGGGCCACAGAGGGAGACTCCATCTTAAAAATAAATAAATAAATAAATAAATAAATAAATAAATAAATAAATAGTAAATTTTTTGAAAGACATAAGATTATTTATTTTCCCCTAAATTCCATAAAATATTCCTTTTTTTCAAATTTTTAAATTATAAAATAGATATAAAATTTTACCCTTTTATCCATTTTCAAGGTATTAAGTACATTCACATTGTTGTACGACTGTCGCCACTGTCCATCTCCAGAACTCCTTTCATCATGCAAAGCAGAGACTCTGCCCATTCAACACTAATTCCCCATCCCCCTGACCCCAGGCCCTGTTGACTACTATTCTGGTTTCTGTCTCTATGAATTTGACTGAGAACCTCAGATGAAGTGGAACCATATGGTATCTGTCCAGAGTGACTGGTTTATTTCACTTAGCACAGTGTTCTCAAGGTTCATCCATGGTCTAGCATGTGTCAGCATTTCCTCCCTTTTTAGGGGTGAATAATACCCAGTGCTGCGTACATGCTGCATTTTTTTATCCATTCACTTGTCAATGGACAGAAGCTCGGGTTGCTTCCATCTTTTGGTTATTACAAATAATAATATGGATACAGGGATGCAAATATCTTTTTCAGTCCCTATTTTCAATTTTTGGGGGTGTATACCAAGAAGTGGAATTGCTGGATCATAGCGAAACTCTATTTTTAATTTTTGGGGAATGGCCATACTAAGATGGTTAATTTTCTATTAGGTGAATTCACTTCCATAAAAAATACTGTGATGACGTATCTCCATTAAGTAGGCTTGTGCAATTTCATAGTTTGAAAGTATTAAGAGCTGCGATTTCTCTAAAGTGACTTGGTGTGGAAGTAAAAAGACTCCACCCAAAGAAATGACAAGACAGAAGTCTTTCCAGCCACTGTTACCTGACTCTCAGAGGACGCCCGGCCTCTCCGCTTGGAATGATGGGAGGCCATCACGTGAGCCCGGATGCTTTCCTCATCAGAGGTGTCCACATCGGCCAAGTACTGCAGGGGCAGCTGCTCATTCCTGATGACATTTGACCCTTCGGAGCAAGAGTGAGTTTGAATTACTTAGAGTGAAAAGCTGAAAGCCGATGGACATGTTTAGTCCAATGAAGAAAAATGAGAGCTCAAAGAAAATGAAGACGTAATGATGTTCATGTTACGGGGCTGAGGTTCTAAAGTCACAGTAAGAATGGGGCAGATTCCACGGCCACAAAGATCTTCGGGAAAAAAGACGCCCTTGCTTGGCAGTGCGGGTGGGGATAAGAGTGGACATACTTTGCATGTTTGAAAAGCAAATGTAACATGATTCTCAATTTCAAATTGCAAATAACACCAGATTCCACGATGAGATCATAACTGTGTTGTTTCAAGTCACATTTTAGGTTTGTGATAATTTGCTATGTAGTCAAGCAGGTTCAGCGACCTCATTTAATCCCCATGACAATGGGATGAGTTAGACATTATTAACCCCTTTTGTACAATGAGGAAACTGACGTGCACGAAGGTTAAGCAATTTGCTCTAACAGCACAGCATATCTCATTGAATCTCAGACTTTGCAGATTGGATGTTGCACAATTGAGAGACAGTGCTGTCAGTGAGACTCAAGCACACCCCTTTGTTACCACATTCACTAAGACTTTCTTCCTGCATTCACTGTAAGACATTCCCCATTTGAGAGGCTGATATATAAAAAGAATGTGTGTGAGAACCAGTGAAACAGACTGGCAGACTGAGGCTCCAAACTCAGAACTGCCTAACTCCGAGGCAGTTCTCCCAGCACGATGCAGTCTCTCCTGGCCTATCCCCCAGACTGCCTCCTGTCCACGTACTCAGAGGACTTGAGATCACAGAGGAAATAAAACTGCTGTCCAGGTCTGCATCCTGTGGCTTGGCCAAAGTAGATTCATTTATTCATTGTTTTGGGGGAATGTAGAACCCTGCCTTCCTCCCAAAGCCTCCAAGGTCCCCGTCAGCATGAGGGCCATGAGATTATGGTCCCTTCAATACAATGCAGAGGGAAGCTGGAGAGTAGACAGCCTTCCCGCACGCAGCCACTCACTGTGGCTGGGGGAAGCTGGCTGCTGCTGTGATCTTACTTGCTCCTGCTCTGATGGGACATCTGAACTCCTGGACCTATGGTACATACACCCTCGGGCTACCAGAAAAGACAGAGATTTGGGGATTTCATTTCAAAGCAAAACTGACAAAGTTAAGCCGAGTAGATTTAGGTTCTCAGCGCTTGAAGATCTCCTGAGCAACAGCCTTGAGCCGACTGTGGGCCAGTGGTGGCGATGCCCAGATGCCCATCCTGCCCAGACCAGGATGGTTGGCCGGTTGGCCAGTGGTTCTAGTCATTTCAGGGAGGCCTGCATGTCCCACCCCCAGCCAGCAGCAGGTAGCTGTGGGCTGGCCACCTCCTGTGCTGGAAGTTCTGAGAGTTACAGGGAAGCACATATCCCAGGGAGGGCAGGTGTCCACGGCGTTTGCTGGGACTGCATGTCCTGGACAATCATGCCAAAGGAAGGGGCCATTCAAATCAGCCCGTGTGAAGGCATAGGTCAGGGTGTTGGGGTTGTTTCTCAGTGACCCGCTCCCCCATGCCAAGCCCATCAGGAAGACCCTGGCCAAGGGCACCTACTGAGTGCAGCAGCGGCCCCCAGGGCCATACTGTGGGAGCCTCCAGGCGGGCAGAGCTCAGGGAGGGCGCCATGTCCAGAAGGCGAGATGCTCATCGGCTCCTCTTCTGGATGGCGCTGGCACCCAGAGGCCCCAGTGTCATTCTCGTCCAGGCCCTCAGCCTTCTGGGGGGCTGCCTTCTCCGAGCAGGACTCATCTGTGAGGGACTAAGCACATGGGGCTGTCAGCCTTCTCTGCAGGGTTTACTAGGAGGGGCCGCTGCCTGGAATGTGGGTCTTTCAATCCAAGTTCTGAGGTTTTCCAGGCACTTGACTGACCCAGCACTAGACGCCCATCCATGCTGGCCCCTGCTACTCGGTTCTCTTTAATTTCGAAGACTGTGCTAAAGCATATATTGCCTGTTCGTTGCCTACTGACTGCCTATTGCCTGTGTCTGTGCAATGTTGGGGTTCCCAATGACATCCTGGGCCAGGCATGACACAAGGGGACCAAAACTCTCCTGACACAGCCTCAGGGGCTCAGACTCCCCTAGAGACCAAAGTCCTGAGGACGTGGGCAGGGAAGTTCATATTTTTGGGAGAAGGGTACACTGTTACTAACTATGTACACCTTAATCTTTGAAGATCAGAAAGGTGGGTTGGGGCTTCCTGGCAGCTCCTTGGCTGTAATCCAGACATCCCTCCAGCAGAGGGGTCTCTGTGTTATATCGTTGTCCCCAAGGAAAGGAGGTGCTGAGGGCTTCAAGAAGCAATATGCCACAACCCCCTTCCAGTTTGACTGTGAGTGGGGGGTGGAGGCCAGAGGCAATGCACACTTAGGCCAGCCTCCAGTTAGAGCAGGACCTGTGGCCCGGAAACCAATTGGCTGCTGGTTTCCAGGACCCACCCTGCTTCTCCCTCCTCCTGGAGGGGTCTTCAGACTGCCCTGGGTGGACCCAGCCCCGCCCCAACTCTGGCTCAGCACCGCATGTGCCCAGGGGATGCTGGGAATGGAGTTCAACAGTTCACTATGAAGCTGGCCTTGGGCCTGGGCCTGGGCCTGGCTCTGTGCCCATAGTTACCTTTACTGCCTACCTGTGAGTCTCATGCCTTCCAGGTACAGCATCTATGGTGATTAGTAATGAGTGTCAACTTGATTGGATTGAGGGATGCAATATTGATCCTGGGTGTGTCTGGGAGGGTGTTGCCAAAGGAGATTCACATTTGAGTCAGTGGGCTGGGGAAGACAGACCCACCCTTAATCGAGTGGACACCATCAAATCAGCTGCCAGTGAATATAAAGCAGGCAGAAAAACGTGAAGCGAAAAGATGGGCCTAGCCTCCCAGCCTACATCTTTCTTCTGTGCTGGATGTTTCCTGCCCTCGAACTTCGAACTCCAGGCTCTTTAGTTTTGGGACTCCGACTGGGCTCTCCTTGCTCCTCAGCTTTCAGACAGCCTATTGTGGGACCTCGAGATCGTGTAAGTTAATACTTAATAAACTCTCCTTTTCTATTAGTTCTGTCTCTCTAAGAAAACCCTAATACAGCATCCTTGAAATGATCCTGTAGGGCAAAAATAATCAGCTTGACACTAGTCCTAGTAACTGACACCTTACTAGCCCTATTACTAATAATAATCACACTTTGGTTCCCACAACTTAATATTTATATAGAAAAATCTAGCCCCTATGAATGAGGATTTGACCCAATAGCCTCTGCCTGCCTCCCGTTTTCCATAAAATTCTTCCTAGTAGCCATCACATTCCTCCTGTTCGACTTAGGGATCGCTTTACTACTACTGTTGCCATGAGCCCTTCAAACAAGCCACCTGACACCAATAACCAGCACAGCCCTTATACTAGTTACCATTTTAATCCTAGGCCAAACCATATTACTTACCCGAGGCTTTCAAACACTGCTCCCAGTAGTAGTTTCTTGATGACGTCTAGCAAATCTTACTAATCTTGCCTTACCCCCTGTCAGTAAGCTAGTAGGAGAACACTTTGTGACTATGGCCTCATTCTCCTGATCAAATATCACCATTATGCTTATAGGACTTAATATACTAATTACAGCCCTTTACTCCCTATATATGCTAATCATGACACAACGAGGGACACTTGTCTATTAACAGTATTAAACCTTCCTTTACACGAGAAAATACATGAATACTTATACATCTTGTGCCCATCTTCCTATTATCCTTAAACCCTAAAATTATTATGGGGTTTGCATGCTGTAGCTATAGTTTAACCGAAACATTAGATTGTGGATCTAACAATTGAAGCCTGCTACTTCTTACCTACCAAGAAAGTATGCAAGAACTGCTAACTCATGCCCCTATGTCTAACAACATGGTTTTGTCAGCTTTTAAAGGATTAGGTCATCCGTTGGTCTTAGGAACCAAAAACATTGGTGCAACTCCAAATAAAAATAACAAACATGAATTCTTTCCCTGCTATAACAGCCCTAATCCCCTTAATCTTACCAATTACTGTTACCTTAGCCAACCCCTGCAAAAAAGGTTCATACCCAAATTACATAAAACCATCTATCGCATGTGCCTTCATCGTTAGAGTCATCCCTACAACGACGTTTATATACACAGACCAAGAAGCTGTTATTTCACACTGACAATCCAGACTCTCAAACCCTCGCTAAGCTTCAAACTAGACCACTTCTCCACAGTATTTATCCCAGCAGCACTCTTCATTATCTGATCTATTGTAGAATTCTCAATATGATATTTAAACTCAGACCTCAACATTAATCAATTTTTCAAATACTTATTTTCCTCATCACAATATTCATTTTGGTTACCACCAACATCCTCTTCCAGCTCTGTATCAGATAAGAAGGTGTAGGAATCATGTCCTTTTTACTAATCGGCTGATGGTACGGCCGAGCAGATGCTAATACCGCAGCCCTCAAGCAGTCCAGTACAACTGCACTGGCGATATTGGCTTTATTTTAGCTATAGCATGGTTCCCCCTGTCCTCCAACACAGGAGAATTTCAACACATATTTGGTCTAGACCCCACCCCCAACCCCTTCCATGAATTAGCATTCTCTTAGCAGCAGCAGCAGCAAAGTTAGCCCAACTGGGCCTCCCATCCGCCATCCCTGACTCCCATCCGCCGTAGAAGGCCCAAGCCCACTCTCAGCCCTACTCCACTCCAGCACTGTGGTTGTAGCAGGAGTTTCCCTGCTCATCCGCTTCTACCCTTTAATAGAAAATAACCTATCAATCCAAACCTTTACCTTATGTCTGGGGGCTGTTACTACCGTATTCACAGCAATCTGTGCTCTAACACAAAATGACATTAAAAAAATTGTGGCATTCTCCACCTCAAGTCAGCCAGGCCTTGTAATAGTCACAGCTGGCATTAATCAGCCACACCTAGCATTCCTTCACATCTGCACCCATGCCTTTTTTAGAGCTATATTATTTTAGGTTCAGGGTCCATCATCCACAACCTCAATGATGGATGAATAAGACATCCGCAAAATAGGAGGGCTATTCAAGACTCTACCCCTCACCTCCTCCTCCCTTGTTACTGGCAGCCTTGCACTGACAGGTATGCCTTTCCTCACAGGCTTTTACTCCAAAGACCTCATCACTGAAACCACAAGCACGTCATACCCAATGCCTGAGCCCTTTCTATTATCTTATTGCCACCTCCTTAACAGCTGTCTATAGTATCTTGACTATTTTCTTCACTCTAATAGGACAACCTTGCTTCACAACTCTGGTTACTATTAATGAAAATAACCCCTTCCTAATTAACTCAGTTAAGCGCCTAACAATTGGCAGCATCCTTGCCAGATTCCTCATCACCAACAGTATTATTCCTGCTTCATTCCCCTAAACAACCATACCACTCCACCTGCAGCTCACAGCCCTAGGTGTAAACACCTTAGGCTTCTTGCTAGCAATGGAGCTTAATCTCATAACTAATAACCTTAAACTAAAACATCCATTACAGATACTTAACTTCTCCAACATACTAGGATTTTATTCAGCCACAATTCACTGTACAACCCCCAACTCAAGCCTATTCACAAGCCAAAATCTGGCTTCACTTCTTGACCTAATTTAACTATACCAAAGACCTTTACACAAACCCAAATTTCAGCCTCCGTTACTGTATCTACTCAGAAAGGCCTAATCACTCTACTTTCTCTCCTGTTTTATCCCATCCCTTCTAATCCTACTCCTTTTTTTTTTCTTTTGAGACGGAGTCTCGCTCTGTCGCCCAGGCTGGAGTGCAGTGGCCGGATCTCAGCTCACTGCAAGCTCCGCCTCCCGGGTGTACACCATTCTCCTGCCTCAGCCTCCTGAGTAGCTGGGACTACAGGTGCCCGCCACCTTGCCCGGCTAGTTTTTTGTATTTTTTAGTAGAGACGGGGTTTCACTGGGTTAGCCAGGATGGTCTCAATCTCCTGACCTCGTGATCTGCCCGTCTCGGCCTCCCAAAGTGCTGGGATTACAGGCTTGAGCCACCGTGCCCGGCCTCTAATCCTACTCCTAATGATCTAATCTATTATCTTGAGTAATTTCAATTGCAACATAAATACTAACGAATAATGATCAACCAGCAACGACCACTAATGAACATCTTGAAGAGGTTCCAGGGACAAAGGCCACACAGCTAATGAGTAAGGCAGCCACAGGTCCTGTTCACCTGGATGGCCACTACATATGCCTGTGTCTAGGTGTGATCATCAATAGCTGCCGGCATCACAGGACTGTCCTGGTTTGGGCGATAAAGTGTGTTCCCCTCCCAGTAAGATGGAGATGCAGGCATCATGGCAGGCCCTGCCTGACTCCACCTCAGATGCCTTTCTCTGTCCTGCCCTCCCGAGTCTCGGGGGTTCTGCCTTATTTCTGTGCCAAACACTGATCCCTGGGCACCAGCTCATCTGTCCAGCCTCAGGGCCCTGCATCACCTCCTGCTTCTCCAAGCTGCCTGCCCAGTATCTCCAGACATGCTAATCCTGAGTGAGTGTGAGGTCTCTGGATCCTGTCTTCCCACAAGGGTCCCCTGCCCTGTCATGCCTTGGGAGCCAGTGGGACTGTGCGGCCATCAGACACTGCTTCCAGAGTGTTATCCTTCACCTGGGGCCTGAGCACCTGCCACCCAGGTTCCTGGGAGGGGCAGGGGAAAGACACGAGGACTCACTGACCTGTGGGCTGTCCCTGGCCTCAAGGGCTGAGGACAGGTGCAGGGAGTGACCTTGAGGCTGAGTGGAGTCATCTGAGTCTCCCTCGAAGTCGAAGTCATGGATGGAGAGGAGGCGCTTTTTCTTAGCAGGCACAAGACAGGACAAGACTCAAGTCAGGGCTAGCTTGAGGGAGAGGACCAAACACCCCACACCTCCCCAACCCCATACTCAGCCCCCAGGGTGGTGGGGCAGGCTCCTCTTCCAGCACATCCACCTCCTCCACTAGGAACGAACGTGACTGAGCCTGGAGGGGGAGCTGGTGGGATGACTGGTTGGTACCCATGTGCCCATCCCACCCAGACGTGGGATCTGCATCTCCAGAACCTTGGCTGAGCAGAAGGAATACTGAGTTGAATCCCTGCCCTTGCCCAGGGGCCCCCATGGGGGCATGCAAGCTGTTCCAGGGCTGGGAGAGGGGACGGTCCCTGGGGCTTCGGGTAAGGGGGGCGCGATGGCTGAGAGAGGCAGAGGTGGGCAAGCTCCTGAGAGTTCCTTGTTCTTTAGATGCAAGAGCCTGCATTTAGCTCTAAACTCCTATTTCGTTACAATTCTTTTGATTCTTTAAACTGCTCTATCCTGTAGGGAATACTCCAGGCACTGGAGAGCATTCTGGGAACTTCATAAATAGCATGAATCAAATGTTCTCAAATGAAAGAGGATGACATTCCCCTCACAGCAGCCGCAAAGACCTGGTTCATGTTGCATGTCACTGGCCCATTTCTCTCCAAGCGTCTAAGTCTGAACCGCTGCTCACCTACCCAGCCCCTTCTTCCAGCTGCTCCCACTTCCTGCATCCCACCCCAAAACCCAGGGGTTACCTTGTTTGTCTCGCCCACCCAAAATAAGTTAAATAATACTTGAAAACAGAAACACAAGGCTCATGGTTGACCAAAACAAACAAACAAACAAACAAACAAACAAACAAACAAACAAACAACAGAAGGAGAAAAGCTCTCAGAGGAGAGCCTGAGGGGTCCACTTTTCTGAAAGTTGCAAAGGCAGCTGCTTTCAGGACCCCCGAGAGCCCTTCAGGACCCCTGCCTGCCCTACAGGAGCGTGCTGCACTCGCTGTACCTGTGTGCCCCCAGACTCTGGCCACACACTCAGCAGACTTTGCTCACCCCACACATTGCTTTTGAGGTTTCTGATGGTGGAAGCACTGCTCCTGCCTGGTGCCCAAGGATCTCAGAGACTACTGAGGGCTGGGAAAGGGCAGCAGATTCTTGGTGCTTATGCAGTAGGAACTAGTGGAGTTGTGGAGAGGCCATCAAGGTTTTCAGGAAATCAGAACCTGACGTTCCAGCTGCAGGGTGGAATCGAGTTGGCTGAGGAGGGGGTGACTGGAGATGACTTACTTTGTTGCCAAAGGGCTGGGCCTGGGCCTCTGAGTCCTGTTCTCCTTCCTCATCTGTCTGCTCGCTGTCTCCACTTCTCTCTTCAGAGACTGACTCAGGCCCAGCTGCAATAGATACCTGCATGACTCCACCCCAGGACAAACAGTCTGGGAGCAAGCCATCTGTCAGTCCATCCACCCACCCATCCACTAATCCATCCATCTACCTACCCATACCTCCATCCTTCATCCATTCACCCACCCATCCACCCAGCAATGTATACCTCCATCTACCCGTCTACCAATTCATCCATCCCCCTGTCTATTCATCGATCTATTCATCTATTCACCTACCCACCCACCCATTTATCCACTCATCCACCCACTCAATAGGCAGCCCATCCATCCATGCATCCATCCATGCATCAATCAATCCATCCACCCACCCACACACCCACCTATCTATCCTCCACCCATCTATTCATCCACCCATCCACCCACTCAATCAGTGGCCCATCCAACCATGTATTCATCCATCCATCCATCCATCCCTCCCTCTCTCCCTCCCTCCCTCCCTCCCTCCTTCATCCACCCACTCATCATCAATCCATCTAGACATCCATCTACCCCATCAATCAGTGGCTCATCCACTCACCCACTCATCCATCCCTCCCTCCTTCATCCACACACCCACCCATCAATTGATTTATCCATCTATCCACTCAATCAGTGGCCTATCTATCCATCTACCTACTCATCCACCTATCCATCTACCCACTTATCCACCTACCCATCTACCCACTTATCCACCTACCCATCTGCCCATCTACCTACCTATCCATTTATTCATCCATCCATCCACCTACCACACATCCTTCTCTCTTTCATTCATCTACCCATCCATCCAGCTGCCCACCCATCCACCCAGACATCTATCTATCCATCCATTCATCATCTATCCATCAATTCACCCATCCAATTACTTATCCATCCATCCACCCCATCCATCCATCCTCCATCCATCCATCCATTCACTTACTTAGCCATCCATCCATCCATCCATCCATCTGCCCATCTACCCACTCATTTACCTGCCCATCCACCCCTCCACCTGCCTATCCATCCATTCATGTATCCATCCACCCACCACTCATCCCTCCCTCCTTCATCCACCTACCCATCCACCCAGCTGCCTACCCATTCACCCACCAATGCATTCATTCATGCAGACATCTATTTATCCATCCACTCAGACATCTATCCATCTATCCACCCATCCACTTATCTATCTTTCTTTCTTTCTATCTATCTATCTATCTATCTATCTATCTATCTATCTATCTATCCCTATCTATCCATCTATCTATCATCTATCCATCCATCCATCCAGCCAGCCAGCCATCCACCTATCCACTCACCCACCCATCCATCTGTTGACCCACCTACCACCTTATCTGCCCATCCATCCACCTATCTATCCACCCATCCACTTACTTATCCATCCATCCATCCATCCATCCATCCATCCATCCATCCATCCATCCATCCATGCATCCACCCATCTATCCACTCATTCACCTGCCCATCCACCCCTCCACCTACCTATCCATTCATTCATCTATCCATCCACCCACCACTTATCACTTCCTCCTTCATCCATCTACCCATCTACCCAGCTGCCTACCCATCCACCCACCAATGCATTAATCCACTCAGACATCTATTTATCCATCCACTCAGACATCTATCCATCCATCCATCCACTCATCCATCCATCCATCCATCCATCCATCCATCCATCCATCCACCCACCCACTCACCTACCACCTTAGCCTGCCTTCCTTCCTTCCTTCCTTTCTTCCATCCATCCTACCATCCATCTGTCCATCCATCCATCCATCCATCCATCCATCCATCCATCCATCCTATCATCCATCCATCCATCCATCCACCTGCCCATCCACCCATCCATCCATACACTCACATACCACCTTAGCCACCCGCCCTTCCTTCTTTCCTTCCTTCCTTCCTTCCTTCCTTCCTTCCTACCATCCATCCACTTACCTACCACCTTAGCCAACTTCCTTCCTTCCTTCCTTCCTTCCTTCCTTCCTTCCTTCCTTCCTTCCTTCCTTTCTTCCTTCCATCCTACCATCCATCCATCCATCCATCCATCCATCCATCCATCCATCCAATCATCCATCCATCCATCCATCCTATCATCCATCCATCCATCCATCCATCCTATCATCCATCCTATCATCCATCCATCCATCCATCCATCCATCCATCCATCCATCTCTCCCTCTCCCACAATCCATCCACTCACTGAGAAACATTCAGGGAAGGCTCTCTGCTGGCCTTTCATAGACCTATCGAAACATCACTTAGAACTGGTCTGAATTACAGTGTAAAAATCACTACTCTGCATCAATGTTACCAATCAGTTGCCAATGTTACCAATCAACGTTACCAACAGGTCTGACCATGTCTGCAGGATTGTGCTTATTGGGCAGTAGGAAGACCCTGGAGCTGTGGAGTGTGAATGAGGCCTAGAGCTAAGTCATGTTCTCCCAAACACATGGCTTCACCTGCAGGCTCATAGCATTTGCTGGTCAGCAGGCCTGACCTCATCACTGCAGGGAGGGAGGTGAGGCTCAGCCCTCATGCCCCCTCTCCTTTCTCTGCCCAGCAGGGCTCCTTCCCCACACTGAGCTCCTGGGCCTGGTCTCCCTAGACCCACTGTCTCTCCCTGCTTTCTCCTACACACCTTGGCTTGGCCTGTGCTGTGACTGTGGCAAGTGATTCAGGAAAGAGACCCCAGGGATTAGAGCTAGCAGGCCCTGTGGACCATCCACCTTTCTACTCCAGGGGCTGCTGAGGGCACAGCTGGCACTGTAGAGGTCAGATCCTCTGGGCCCAGCCAGGCCTTGCTGCCCCTGGACACCCTTGCCCTGGGGCCTGCACCTTGCTGTCTGCGCCTCAGGGGTCATAGGTGTGAACAAGCAGGCATTGGTGCATTGGAGTATGCACTGTCAACTGCAAAGGGGAGCAGGACTATGGGTGCAGGGCCTGGGGTGGCCTCAGAGCCACCTTCACTCTCTGCTCTGTGACGTGGAAGCTGGCCCTGCACACTGCACCTCTGGCTTGTCTGCTGCTTTGTGAGGGCTCGGCCCGCAGTGAGTGGGAGTGGGAAAAGGAAGGAGAAGGAATGTTCCCCTTCCTGTGGTTTCCAGCCCCACTCCCTTGACCCTGACAGCTGGTCCAGCTTCATCACGGCCCCTGAGACAAGGGCACTAGCTGGTGGCACCCTCACCTTGGAGGGCTGTGTTCCATCCCTGGGTGGCCTCCTTGGAGCTGCCTGTTTCTATTACTCCCAGCCTCTGCCCTTTGCTCACACCCCTGGTGGTTGTGGGGGATGCAGGCACCCTTGCAGTTATGACCTCTGATACCTCAGTATCTCCTTTTCCCATTCTCCGTTAACAGCATTTGATCCAGTTCCTTATATGAAATGACCGTGTGGTTTCTGTTTTAGACATTTCCCTGACTGGCCCACCTGTGATCCCCGCAGCTCCTATCTTCATCTCTCGGGCCTGGGGCCCCTTTGCGGGAAGCTCCTCCCTTGTGCCTTTCGGTTTCAGAGGCACAAATGTCCCTATTTGATGGACTGGCTATGCTGACATTCCCCCCCAAGTGGGGACTGTCCCCAAGTGTGGAAGAGGGCCTGGCTCTTCCACCGCCCTACCCTCAGGACAGCCCAGGACCTGGCACCTGGCGAGCATTCAGTGGATGTACTGAATCAATCACCGATGCATCTTCCAAAGCCTCCCGTGAGATGGAGACCTCACTGTGCACCTCCCTTCATCCACCCCCGAACACCTCCTCCGTGATGTCCACACCAGCTTACAATTCTACCATCACTGGGCCTTGGGTGGCTCTGGGTTCTCAGGCTCTGTCCTGAGCCAGCAGTGATCTTTTATATGGGTTGGAAAATTCCGTCTAATTGTCCAGCTTTCCATTTATAATACAGAGATAGAAGCAGTCAACCAACTGGCAAAAACTGAAATCTGAACGAAGGACTTTATAATAAACAGCTGAGATCAGGTGTCAAGCACATGCTGTCACTGCCTGTCCTGCCTGAAGCTGCCACTGCCATTCACCGCTTTGCTGCCTATTTGGGAGTGTCTGGGAAGATGCTGGGGTGAGTCAAGGGGACCAGCAGCTTGCCTGGGCTCAGAGGGCCTCAATTTCCCCAGTGGAAGGAGAGATGGGAGAGGCAGCCTGGTGTATTCTTTCACTGGAATCTTTCTCTTAAAGATAAAAGCTATCAAGGGTTTTAAAGGGGCCCGCAGGTGCCCGTGTCTGAGCTCTGGCAGGTCTATTTTTATACACTCAGCGGATGCCTGCCTGGCTGGCAGTGCTTCTGGGGCTCAGAAAACAGCGCCCCAAAATGAGGGCCTTAGCAGCAGCCTCAGAAGCAAAGTTTCTCTCTGATCTTCTCCTGCCCTCTTGTCTCCCAGGCCCATTCTCCCCCAAGGCCAGTAGAGAAACTAGAATCCCTCTTCCACAAGGCAAGACATAGAAACCGGTATCCCTTTCTCCCAAAGTCAGCCAAAAAACATGCAAATACCACTCTGACTTTCTCTCTACTTTCTATGTAAAATCTAGCCATAAAGAAATTATCTGGCTGGGCATGTGTGGCTCATGCTTGTAATCCCAGCACTTTGGGAGGCTGAAGTGGGAGGACTGCTTGAGCCCAGGAGTTCAAAACCAGCCTGGGCAATATAGTGAGACCCCATCTCTAAAAAAAAAAAGAAACTATCTGACCTTCCTTGTTTGACTTTAGGTCATAAGACCCTCACCCCAGAGAGGGTCCTGCCCCATTCCTGGAGGAAAAAGGTCAAGAAGAATGTAGACAAACAGGCCTTGCTGGGTTCCCTACTCAGCCCATCAGCAGTAGTCTGGCCTTGTATAATCCCTTCCCACACGCTGTCCGTCCTTTCTTGAACCTAAGCCTAAAAATGGACAATTTCCCTGCATCTGTGGGTCTGCATTCTGAAGGCTCCCATGTATACACGGTGAACACATTTCTATGTTTTTTGTCCAATGAATCTGCCTTTTACAAGATGACTTTTCAGTGAACTTTCAGAAGGTCAAGGTTTTTGGCTCCAAACATGCCCAGATGACAGTGCCAGAGAGCAGACCTGGTTTTATTTTTGTTCTCTCTGGACAAGTGAGTGCCTTGAGGAGACGCATCCCAAACCACCAGGCAGAGGCCCCAAGACGTGAACTCCCCCTGCACTCAGGGATGCGGAAATGGGCTTTCCGGGGCCTGGGGACCCACCGGTCAGGGTGATGTCCCCAGTCCCCACGATGAACGTGAAGAGTAAGTATCCCGGCGTCTCAGGGGTCCCTTTAGTGTTGATCCCCTTTTGTCACTCTGCACTTGGGCCAGGGGCTTGGGCGACGTTATCCTACCTATCTGATCAAGTCATGCTACAAAAAAAAAAAATCCAACAGATTTTCCATGTTCCTGACACAGAACAGAGATTTTCTGAACACTCTTGATAGGGAGGAGAAAACAAAAATAAAACCACATGAGTATAAAGAACTTAGTGTTGACGTCAGGCGAGGCCTGCAATGTCAGGCAAAGCCATCACCGAGGGAAACGGAAAGGCACTGGGAGGGAAGGCAGGGGGTGGGGGAACTGCGTGCTCAGCGACCAGTCCAGGGCTTTTCCCTTCCTCTCCTGGCCATCAGCCATCGAGGCTGCCTCCTGCAGAGCCTGCCAGGTCTCCTATGGAAGGCCTTGGTGAAACACCCAGCACTCTGAAGGTTCACTCAATGAAGACCCCCAGCGGCCCACTTACTAGCTGGACAAGGTCTGCATTAGGCCCTGGCTGGGCCAGGTTTCAAAACATTAACCTTAAGCTTTTTTACCCTACTTTTTTTTTTTTTTTTTTTAAAGGCACAGCTTTCCCAGTTTTTGTGTTCCTTGCTTGCGCCCTGTTTTAATGTTGTAGTTACAGGCGCCCAGCAGGGAGGAACGCAGCCCCTGTGGGCGCTTGGGGGAGCTGCTGGGAATCCCAGTTCAAGGAACAGCTGTTTTCTGTTTTCTGCTGCCCCACAGCGCCACCTCCTGGCTCTTGGTGGTGATGATTTTGAAGTCGGCAGGTTCTAGCCGGCCGTGTGAAGTCCAGCAGCTCTGGGCTGAGCTGTTGAAACAGTGCATTCTGCATTCTTTGAAATAATACAGCTTCCTGAGCCCACCCCAGTCCCTAAAGACTGCCTCTGGGGTTGACATTCTCAGATGCTTGACAGCATGGCTTTTCCCAGTGTTACGTGTCGTTTCTATCCCTACGCCTGGTAGGGGTGGACTGGAGGCTGGACCAAGCTCCATCAGCTGCAGGAGGACCCTTCGGTGGGCTCCAGGCTGGCCGTGTGCATGTGGGAGGTAGGATTTGCTGCTGGGCTTCATGATCACTGTGAAGAAGCAGCCCAGGAATAGGGTGACAGCCTGTCCCCATGTCATCGGCCATTCCTAGTCACATCTGTTGTTGCAGCATGTTATCAGTAGAGCCTCCTTTTACTCTTAAAAATGCCCTGGTTTGGGTGATTTATCACACCTGCCCCCACCCTGACCCCCACCACTCAAGAAGTGCAGCCACCCTGTGCTGCTCAGTGTGCTGCTCCAGGGGTGCCTCTCCGCGGCCTCTGTCCTAAATTAAACGATTTGCTAAGATGCCTTGAAATGCCTGCAGCAGGCCCAGCAAGAGCTTGAATGCTCAAAGGGTGTCTATGCCACCTTCTGCCTCTCCAATCAAACTTGGGGCTTTAAGGGACAGGCATGAATAAGGTGTCTCTCCAGAAAGAAGGCCTGGGGGAGATGCCTGGGCTGGGGCATGGCAAGGACGCCCCAATCCAGAAGCACAGCCCCTGCCCTGGATGTGCCCCGCTGCTGGAGCCAGGCAGCTGCCTCGTGACCCTGGAGAAACTCACCTTGCAGATGGAGTCATCCAGGACACTGAGACCCCGGACACCTGGCTTGGTGGGGGTGTGCCCCCAAATGCTTGACCAGGCTTAGTGACAAGAGCCTTGGACTCAGGTAACAGGGACAAGGTGAACTTTCTCAAAAACACTGTTGGTTTAGCTCCCTTCAAACTCAAACGCAGAAGACCCTCTGGCATCCTCCCACCTTCCCCGTGAAAAGATCTCTTCCAAATGCCTTATGGGGGATATTACAGGCAAAGAGATTGTTTAGTTTAAGACTACTGCCTGGATTTCAAAGTCATCATGAAATAAATACTTGGATTCAAAAGACGAAAACAACTGAATTGTAACAGATTTCTCTAAATCCTGATAATCACCATTCATGTGAAATGTTTGTTGAAAAGAGAGAGTCTAGGCCCCAAACCAGATGTCCCAGGGAAGAAGGGCTTGGAAAACATGTAGTATTAACAAGCACCCTGGTGATGCAATCAGCAGCTGGGTTTCAGAAACTTGGCTTTGAGTTCTCAACTTACTTTGAAGATTTGAAAACAATATAATTTCAAATATTGGCAACTTCAACAGCACCCAGGACTTCTGAGGCACTCAGACCAGGCCAGTGGGATGCAGAGGTTTGCACTTCACATAAAAACGAGACAATTTCACAGGGCGCAGTGACTCACGCCTATAACCCCAGCACTTAGGGAGGCCGAGGTGGGTGGATTGCTTGAGCCCAGGGGTTTGAGGCCAGCCTGGGCAACATGGTGAGATGCCTGTCTCTATAAAAATTAAATAAATAAAAAAAAGCAGCAGAAGAGACAGAGAGGCATGTGCACGCACACACACGTGCACACACATACACACACACATACATACACACACATACATACACACACATGCACACTCCAAAGGAGCCTGCTTTAATATTCCTAAAATGCCTGGGAACTAAAAGCCCTTCCCACTGTCCACTCCTTACCTCCACCCTGCAGCCGCCCATGGAGGGACCGGATCACTTTGGCACTTCCGAACCTCTTGAAGCGGGCTTTCACGTGCTCATGGTACCACTCCAGTGAGCCGATCTTCACGACTCTGCAGAGACAAGCACAGGCGCATGGCACCGCCTAAGTGCTGAACACAAGTCTGCATAAATAACACACACACATGCACACACACACACAAGCGTGCACATGTGTGCATCCACCCTTCTTCAGCTAGCCTCACTGAAGGGACATGCCAAATTCAGAAACTATCAAGATCATTTTACCTCAAGGCCTGGGCTCACCTGGCCAGATGGCAGGGGTCACAGATCCAGCCCTGCTCCTCCGGGTGGACGCGGCCACAGCTTTTGCAGGTGAAGAGGCCACATTCCAGGCACTGTCTTTTGCTATTCACAAGTAGCCGGTAGGGCTGCAGGCAGTGGGTGCAGTGGGTCTCATTCAGATGGGCAGTGTCGGAAAGCAGCTCCCTCTTGGAGCTTTCCTTCTTAATCTTGCCCTTCAACCCCCTTGGAAAAATATCAGAAACAAGAAATACGTTGGGCATCTTGTTTTTGCCACAGGCTTTAAGTGTGTACATGTACATACACATACACACAGACACATACACACACACAGTAACGGTCTCCTACGCAGAAAATAGTGACCCAAAGTTGGGCAAAGGCACACAGGCATCTTTGTGTCGCGGGCTGAGCTCAAACGGGCAATTTTGGTAGGCTGGAATGGAAACACGTTAATTTCATACAAATGACATTGCATTCAAGCATTTCTGTGGCTGTTTACGATTGTACCAATTTTGGTTGGCAGGTCACTGCACCCTCTCCAGGGCGGTCACAGAGTCCTGAGGGCAAAGCCAGATGGTGTTTCCTGATCAAGCATTTTTGGGTCTCTTCCAGCAGGGGGGCAAGAGTTGAGGTCCCCCAGAGCACGGCTGAAACGGCTCGGTGTTTCCAGAGCAGGAATCATCCAGCACCCAGAAGTCTCAGGAAAACTACAGTTCTCCTACACCATCCGAGTTTAACTAACACAGCTTCCTGGTGAACCTGCCAAGTTGAACTGATTGGAAAATGTACCCTTAGATGATAATGAACACATTTCTTTTGTTCTAGAGTTCAGAGAATGTCTGCCAAACATAATATTTTCAGTTTCAGACGAGATAAAATTAATCCATTCTTAGTGACACAAACAAGAAGGACACTAGATGCCATTGTCTTCTGAGAACTCTGAAGTGCACTGATTTGGATGGGGACACCCAGAGTGTGGCAAAGGTGAAGAGACTGGAGAGTCCCACAAGGCAGTGGGAGGCCACCTCCGGTTTCAAGTGCAATTGGCTGAACTTCACTGATTTTCCTCTCTCAACTATTTACAAAAATATTCACTGAGATGGACACAAAATCAGGCTCTCGTCATAGCTTCAAAAACCAAGAGAAAAAGCATCAAGCAGTTGTAGGAATCTGGGGGCTACCGCCATCCACAGACTACAGTTTAGATAAAGCTGCACTGACAAGGTAAAGTCTTTGCCCCAAAGAGAGGAGCACAAGTCCCTGGAACCAGATGGGAAGGGCCTCACCCCCTCCATTTCCACTCTTGCCAGCTCTGCACCAACCAGAAAACCTGGAGGCCACCCCTTCGCCGGACAGGGCTTGTCCAGCCTGTGTCCCAGGGAGTACCTCTTCTTCTGTATCCAGGCAGAACAGTACCCTGAGGCCCAGCACAGCAGGAAGAAAGACAAAGACATGTGCACTGCCCTGCACCCCAGGCCAGAGGAGTCCTCTTACATAAGAGCCCAGGAGTGTCCTGGGGCAGCAGCTGGAGGTTGATATATTTCCGGGGCCGAAACTGGGGAAAAGGATAACTGTACTGTGCCTTAGATTCTTTAAAACATAACTTCCCTTCTTCATAGCCAGAGACCAGGAAGGGAGGGCAGAGAAGACTCCATTTGGGGAGGCCAAATGACACCTGCCAGCCACTCCAGGACCCGGAGCTTCAGATCCTGAGGGGTGAATGGGGCCAGAGCACTCCATGCACTCTGTTTATTGGGTTGACCAGAAGTCACTCCTCAACAGGCAAAAGCCAGGCACGTGGCTCCAAGTTAAAGTTAGCTTCAGGAATAAAAGACCCTCCTGAATGTGACTTACCATCAGAAACAGACTTGAAACAAGTCAGCTTGGCGTGCTGAATGGGGCATAAGCAAGTACGTATAGTCTCAGCGAGAGGGACAGAGGAGACACGGGAGGAAACCAGGCTGAGATGGGAGCACCACCGGCTATGCTGATGGAGATGGAGACGAACCGGTTAAGACGGAGGTGGCGAGGAATCACAACCCACAGTGGAGGGGGCAATGGGCACAACTTCTACCGTGGAATATTAGATGCCAAGATTTCCAATAGTGGTCTTCAAAGTGTGGTCCAGGGACCTCTCCTCTACAGGTTCCTAAGATCCTTTAGGGGGCGGGTCACAAGGGCAAGGCTATTTTTGTAATAATGCTAAGACATCATTTGCCTTTTCTTTGCTCTTCGACGCCTGCACTGAAGGTGTAAAAACAATGGTGGATAAACTGCTGGGGCTTTAGCACGAGTCAGGGCAGTGGGCCCGACGGCACTGGCAGTTACTGTATCCTTCATCAAAAAGGAAAGGAGCTGGGCGCAGTGGCTCACACCTGCAATCCCATCACTTTGGGAGGTCGAGGCAGGTGATCACCTGAGGTCAGGAGTTCAAGACCAGCTGGCCAACATGGTGAAACCCCGTCTCTACTAAAAACACAAAAATTAGCCAGGCACAATGATACACCCCTGTAATCCCTGCTACTCGGGAGGTTGAGGCAGGAGAGTTGCTGGAACCAGGGAGGCAGAGGTTGCAGTGAGCCGAGATTGCACTACTGCACTGCAGGCTGGGTGACAGAGCAAGACTCTGTCTCAAAAAAAAGAAAAGAAAAAGAAATGAGAAGAAAAAACAGTTGCATTTAAGGATCACCTTGATGAAACACTGAAAGTTATGAGTCTTTTTGAACTGTGGCCCCCGTCCATGTCTTTTGAGTACTCCGCATGATGAGCTTGGAGGAGGACGGGAAGCTCTACCGCTGCATGTTGAAGGTGACAGATATTTCTATCAATGGGATTGGGCAATTGTTCAGACTGCAACCTGAGCTAGAAACTTTTCTTATGAAATACTATTTTCACTTGAGAGAACAACGGGGAGATGAACTGTTTCGACTTGGGTGCGTGGCAGATATTTTCTCAAAAATGAACGAAGTGTGACTCTCACTTCAAGGAAAAGAAGTGACAGTATTTATTGCCAGTAATGAAACGGAAGCTTTCAAGCACAAAATAGAATTTTGGAAAACATATATCGTCTGCTGTGAGCTTGACAGTTTCCAACACCAGGAGACTTTTGATGAGATCGCTGGTGAGAGTAACAGAAGTGGTGCTCTTTTGGGATGCATATGAAATGTGTCAACATTTGAGAAGTCTGCATAACTCAGTGAGCCAGTCTTCCAAATGATTAATGCACGGTGTTGCAAAAATCACACAGGGGTAGAAAATCCACCTCAAGTGCAAGAGAGACCAATGGGTTTCAACAAACAGGAAAGGAAGAGTTCACTAATGTGGTTCAGATTCCACATCACAACTAACCTTTAAGAAACTACCAACTGTCTGGGCGCGGTGGCTCACGCCTGTAATTCTAGCAGTTTGGGAGGCCGAGGCAGGCAGATGACCTGAGGTCAGGAGCTCGAGACCAGCCTGGCCGACATGGTGAAACCCTGTCTCTACTAAAAAGGCAAAAATTATCCAGGTGTGATGGCACGCACCTGTAGTCACAGTTACTCAGGAGGCTGAGGCAGGAAAATCACTTGAACCCGGGAGGTGGAGGTTGCAGTGAGCTGAGATTGCACCACCACACTCCATCCTGGGTGGCAGAGCAAGACTTTGCTTCAAAAAAAAAAAAAAAAAAAAAACAAACTCAACAACAAAAAACTACCAACTCCAACTGCTGGGTTTTCATGCTGTAACAACACATAATGTTAATTATCATCTACAAAGGCTCATTTTTTCAATTATATATCTGGATGAGCCTAGATTTTCTTCAAATACTACAGCCCAGACAATGTGTTATCACCCACTGAATGCAGAAGCAAGCAGAGAATTCAGCTGTCTTCTATTGTTCCAGATAAGGGAGGAGACCACCCCTCACATTGTCTTATGCCCAATTTCTGCCTCCGAAGAAAAAAGAAGTAAAAACTAAAAGGTAGAAATGAAATCCACAGGCAGAGAGCCTGGTGCCACACCCTCGGCCTGGTAGTTAAAGATCAACTCCTGACCTAATCGGTTATGTTATCTAGAGATTCCAGACATTGTATGGAAAAGCACTGTGAACATCCCTGTCCTGTTCTGTTCCGTTCTAATTACAGGTGCAGGTGCAAGCAGTCCCCAGTCATGTACCCCCTACTTGCTCATTTGATCACAACCTTCTCACATGGGCCGCCTTAGAGTTGTGAGCCCTTAAAAGGGACAGGAATTGCTCACTCGGGGAGCTCGGTTTTTGGAGACATGAGTCTGCCAATGCTCCCAGCTGAATAAAGCCCTTTCCTTCTACAGTTTGGTGTCTAAGGGGTTCTTGTCTGCAGCTGTCCTGCTAAGCAGACATTAAAGGGATTTGCAAAAACAGAACAACACCATTGACCTTATTCATGCTCTTATTTTGGGAAAACCTCATTTTTAATAAAAACTATATTTATGTTAACATATAGGGGGTTTACAGGTATTTTAAATGAGTGAATAAATAAATATTTTTAACTCCCAGTTTTAATTTCTGATGTGGTAAATATTAATAGATATGATTCATATGAATAAAGCTCTTTGGGGTTCTCAGTAATTTAGGAAATGTGAAGAGGTCCTGAGGCCCAAAGGTTTGAGAACCGCTGATTTCGAAATCAAGTTTGCTCCCCCTCCTAGAATGCAGAGAAAAGGGACTAAGCGATGGGACAGATGATGATGGCAAAGGCAGAGAAAGTGAGCCCCTGGCGGAGACAGAGCCCTGGAGACGGGGATGTGTAGGGTGGAAGGGACTGCTGCTGTCCTCTGCAGTCCCACCTCCAGGGGGCCCTGGGACACGCAGCCAGAGCTGTGACTGGTGGGGCAGAACACAGCCGAGGGGAGACTCCTGTCCTCAAGGGAGGCCCAGCAGCCTCTGAGGAAAGGGCACATACAAGGGAAGAAAAACGCTTCCAGGATGAGAAGAGGAAGGAAAGGCCACTTCTATGATGGGGTCTGGACAGGCGAGGTGAGCCAAGCAGGGTGAAGGGGTCAGACCTGTGCCCTGCTCTGCCCCTCTTGGGGTGGAATACAGACGGGGGTGTGGTGGCAACATGCAGGAATACTGGAGAGAGCCTAGGATGGCAGGGCTGGTGGCCACCCCTGCAGGCACAGCAAGGGGAGGATCCCCACTATGGCCGTCCCCAAGGTCCAGCACACAGGCCGGGGAGGAGATTGCATGAAGGGTCTTGCGGGCCTCCACTTGCATTGGGTGCCGGGGTGTTGGGGAATCCACATCCCTGTGGTCCTCAGACCATGTTCCAGCAGGACTGCATGAGATGAGGAGCAGCCAGGGGACTGGCAGAAGCTTGGGGTTGGTGGAAGAGGCCACAGCACGTGGGTATGTGGCTGGGATCAGGGTCTCAGTGGTTTGTGCCATCCGCATCTCGGTGCCCAATCAGTACCCTTCGCGTACCAGCCAGCGGCCCCATCCTGCAAGCTGACCTGCCCTCCACTCTGCATCAGGACCAGCAAGGAGGTGGCGACAGTGTGTGGAGTGCAGACCCCAACAACCCGGCCACCGGGAGGGTCATGAGCCCTTCTCCCAAGGCCCAGCTTCTGGCCTGGCCAAAAGCAGGGGTTGGGGAGTAGAAGTGGCATTGCGGGGAGCTCTGGAAGAGAAGCTGAGCCAGGAACAGAGACCCGGTAAGTGAGTACAGTCTGGGAGATCTGAAGCCCTGAAGCTTGCACTGTCTTGCTGCTCAAGGGTTGGGGCCTCACGAGCAGGAGCAGATGGGAAGTAAAAGACCTGTATTTCCTTCGCACAGCTTGGTTGGGCATGAGTGAGTTTTTGACCATGCCACCAAGGCAGCCATCACCTTAACAACACAGGAAAACTCTCCCAACCAGAGAGAAGAAACAAAGAAAGAGCTGGGTCTTCAGATTAGCGGGGTCACTGGATGGTAGGAGATGCCTACACAGACTGACAAGACCACTCAGTTCCAGGGTGGGCAAAACCCCCACTAGCATGGTGGAAAAAACCAGCGACCTCCAGCGGGGTGGAGGCCATGCAGGGGGCCCTTCCGCAAGGCTGAGGGCTGGCTGTGGGGCAGTGGCTCCTGTCCTACTGCTGCCGTTTCAGAGCTCCACCAACTCCATGGCTTAAAACAATGCAAATGCTGGCCAGGTGTGGTGGCTCACACCTGTAATCCCAGCACTTTGGGAGGCCAAGGTGGGTGGATCACCCGAGGTCAGGAGTTCAAGACCAACCTGGCCAACATGGTGAATCCCCATCTCTACTAAAAATACAAAAAATTAGGCCGGTGTGGTGGCGGGCACCTGTAATCCCAGCTACTCGGGAGGCTGAGACAGAAGAATTGCTTAAACCCAGGAAGTGGAGGTTGCAGTGAGCTGAGATCATGCCACTGCCCTCCAGCCTGGGCAATAAGAGCAAAACTCCACCTCAAAAAACAAAAGAAAATAAAAGAAACACAATAAAAAAAATGCAAATGTATTACCTGACAACTCTGGAGGGCAGAATTTTGACTCAGGATTCACTGAGCTAACATCAAGGTGTTGGCAGGACTATGGCCCCTCCTGGAGCCCCCAGGGGAGAATCTGCTTTCTGGCAGCTCAGCTTCTTGAGGGCTTCAGGTGTGTGGGCTCCTGGCCCCTTTCTCCATCTTCAAAATCAGCCATCCCTTCTGTTTCCAAGGCCCCTGTGATGACATTGGGCCCACGCAGGGAACCCGGGATCATCTCCCAGGCCCAGGCCAGCAGGTGGGCAGCCTAAAATGTTGTATAGCCTGAGGAATTCACAGGTTCGGGGGATCGGGACGTGGACATCTTTTTGGGCGGGATGATTCTGCTGACCACCGGTAGCAGCATCCCCACAGCCTGCAGGGGAAAGCGTATGAGTTCAGATTGTACTCCCGGCCAAGTGGAACAGAGATCCTCAAAGACAAAATCCACACTCCATGCCATGCCTGAGAAAATCACTTGAGGACAGACACCAGGTGATGGAAAAATGATTCCCGAGGGTGACCCTGAGTTGGGGGCTGGAGCACAAAAGACCCAGTGAGTCACGGGATTGAGGGGCCAAATGACTGAAAGCGCAGCAACCAAAGTAAACCTCACGTCAGGGCTAACAGCTGGCAGAGGATGGAAAGATGGCAGCCATTGCTGAGGAGCAGTGCCGGGGAGCCAGGCTCCCGATCCTGGGAACGCATGTCAGGAATTACCACGAGGGAGCTGGAAACTCACTAAAGGGGAAGGCCAAGATGACGATAAAAATGATGAAGAGGAAGTGAGTGGTGATGTGAGAACGGCAGGCACTGAGAGACAGAGCCTCAGTGAATCTCACAAAACATCTCAGACCAACGTTCCCCTCCAGGCCCTGCCTTGGAAGCAGATTCCCTGTTTTAGCCCCTATTTTTTTCATCTCTAGAGCTGCCTGTGTCAGTGATTCCTAGCTTGGTTAAGGGTGATTTCAAATTCCTTATTATCAAAAACATTTATTTTTATTATTAATTAATTAATTAATTTATTTTTGAGATGGAATTTTGCTCCGCCGCCCAGGCTGGACTGAAGTGGTGTGATCTCGGCTGACTGCAACCTTTGCCCCCCAGGTTCAAGCGATTCTCCTGCCTCAGCCTCCTGAGATGACAGGTGCCTGCCATCATGGCTGGCTAATTTTTGTATTTTTAGTAGAGATGGGGTTTTGCCATGCTGACCAGGCTGGTCTCGAACTCCTGACCTCAGGTGATCCACCTGGCTCAGCCTCCCAAAGTGCTAGGGTTACAGGTGTGAGCCACAGAGCCTGGCCAAAAAAAAAAAATTTTTTTTTTTTAAAGCAAGCCATGGTTTGCCCATGTCTCATACTGGGAGACCCTTACAGCTTCTCTCAGGAACCTCCTCTGTTTGCAGAGATCACAGATCCACGTCACCACCTATTTGCCTTTCCAGGGCAGGTTGGCAGGCCTAATATTTGATTTGTAGGCTGTGTCCTTTAAAACAGGGTGTTCCGTTTGGGCTTCAGCCTTTCCCCCAGGGCATGAGTCACCCAAGTCTGGCTATGCATGGTCTTGTAGTTCTTCCTGGGTTTGGGGAATATCCATTAATTTCTACCATAACCACAGCTGAGGGGCTACCCTAACAAATGCAGAAAGCAGTTACTGGAAGAATTTGATACAAGCATGATACAAAGCAAGACACAAATCAGCACCAACGCAAGCTCCAGAGTGCTAGGTGGAGGCCTGTTCCTTTTGTGCACAGCCCCAGGTCCCTTGGGTCCAGAACAGGGATGGGTGCCCAAGAAGTTCTGGGCTCTTCTGGGGACAGAGGGAGTTAAAAAGCTGTAACTCTTATCCAATGTTCCCTTCAAGAAGGTTTACTTTGGCCCTACTTTGTATTTGTAGAACAATAAAAAATAATAACATGTGATAATCTTTTCTGTACTCTTAAAACCTTCTTAATACCCAAGTGATACGAATGAATCTAAAACACTCGAGACAAGAGCACTCAGAGGACCACTTCTGTGGAACTCGCCACCAGCTTACAGGAAAACAGGGATGATGGAACTTTTGTGCAAACATCACGAGGATATCCTGAGCTAACTCTGGACTCTGAAAAATTCCACAAAAGTAAACCGCTAGCTTTCTCCTACACATAAGCTTCAGAGAAAAAAAAGAGAGAGCAGAGAAGAGATCTTATAGATTCAAAAAGACTTAAAAGATACAGTAAGCAATGTAAGGTCTGGATCTTATTGGGAGCTGAGGGGAAAAGTTTGAACACACATCAGATATTTAAGGAATTAGAGCTAATTATTTTATTTATTTATTATTATTATTATTATTATTATTTTTTGAGGAGTGCAGTGGTACGATCTCAGCGTACTGCAACCTCCGCCTCCCAGGTTCAAGCAATTTTCCCGCCTCAGCCTCCTGAGTAGCTGGGATTACAGGCAAGCGCCACCACGCCTAGCTGATTTTTGTATTTTTAGTAGAGATGGGGTTTCACCATGTTGGCCAGGCTGGTCTCAAACTCCTGACCTCAGGTGATCCATTCACCTTGGTCTCCCAAAGTGCCGGGATTATAGGCGTCAGCCACTGCGCCTGGCCCATTTTTCTTATTTATTTATTTATTTATTTATTTATTTGAAACGGAGTCTTGCTCTGTCGCCCAGGCTGGAGTGCAGTGGCACGATCTCAGCTCACTGCAACTTCCACCTCCTGGGTTTAAGAGATTCTTGTGCCTCGGCCTCCTGAGTAGCTGGAATTACAGGTGCCTGCCACCACGCCTGGTTAATTTTTTGTATTTTTTTTTTTTTTTTGGTAGAGACGTGGTTTCACTATATTGGCCAGGCTGGCTTCGAACTCCTGACCTCAGGTCATCCACCCTCCTCGGCCTCTCAAAGTGCTGGGATTACACGTGTGAGCCACTGTGCCTGGCCTAGAGTGAATTATTTTAGATGGAATATCTATTTATGGGGGAAAAAGGAGATGGGAGGAACAATAACACGAGAGAATACACCAAAACACAGCAAGCTATCACTCACTGCAGGCAAACCTGCAAATGCTAAAAGTAAACATTTACCAGATATTCATCACAGCTAGGTAACCTGCCTCAGCCTCAGTTTCTCACCTGTGCATGGTGACAGTAAAAGTAACCACATCACAGGGGTGTCTGAGGGTTAAAGTAGACAACGAGATGAAGCTGAAAGGGGTCATCATCCAACATGAACCCAGAGAGCTGTGGAGTCGGTCATGGTCAGTATGGTGCTGGGGGCTGGTGACACAGCAGCCAATGCAATAGAGCCCTCATGGGACTTAGATGCCCGCAGGGATAAGACACTAACAAGGAAATGACTCACTGGGTACTGGAGAAGGGCTAAGGAGGAAATGGAGGAGGGAGTGAGGTCCCACGGTGAGCAGGAGTGAGGAGGGTGAATTTCATCATAAATGTGACGGAAGCTCTGTGGGGGTTATGATGACTTGATCTACATTTTTAAGGCATGAGTCTGGGGGATGTGGGGAGAATGGACAACAAGACAGTGAGGCTGGAGGAAGAGAAGAGCGAGTGTGTGTGTGTGTGTGGGGTGGATTCCTGTGGTGTCCACAAGGAAGACAGTGTGGCATTAAGGGTGGTGAGCAGTGGCTGTATTGGTTGAGCCATGGGGCTGGCTGAATGTGGGGTGTGGGGTGAGAGGGACGGAGCAGAGACAGCCACGAGTCCTGGGAACTTAACTTTGGCAACCAGCCTGCGTCCAAGATGGGGATGGGGTGCTTGGAGGTGGAGGAGAAATCACAACTTCTGTTTTGGACATGCTGGGACAGAGATGCCAGTGGGACACTCTGGCTGCAGAGTCTTGTAGGCCTTTGTCTACCAAAGTCAGAGTTCAGAGGACACGTCTCTGATGTGGGTGTAAACTTGGGACTCATTGTTTAGATGTGTTGTCTAGCTGCTATAGTAGCCCCGTGCTGCTAGGGCACATGCAGCTATTTACGTTTAAATTAATTAAAATTGAACACAATTAAAACTTTGGTTCTCCGGTTGCATTAGCCACACCTCTAGTGTTCCATAGCCTTGGAGGGCTGGTGGCTGCCCCATGGGACGTGCAGATACGAACATTTCCCTCTCTGCAGAAAGTTCCATCAGGCAGTGCTGGTCTGGAACTCATTTAAAACCTTGGGGCTGGACAAGGTCACTGGAGAAGTGAGTAACACAGAGCAGAGAAGAGAGTTGGGCCAGGGTCCTCGATCCTGCAAAAGGTAATATTAAAGGAGTCCAAGAGGTTCCAGCGAAGGAGACAGAGAAGGGGCTAGACTCCAACACACAACGTAGAGCCACTTCCAGAGAGGGCTCAATGAGTGCGGAGCTTCTGCTGATATTATTGGATTTTTCTATATATTTTTTAAAAAGTAAAATGTGGCTAAGTGTAGGGGCTCACATCTGTAATACCAGCACTTTGGGAGGTGAGAGTGGGAGGATCACTTGAGCTCAGGAGTTCAAGACAAGCCTGGACAACATAGAGAGACCCCATCTCTACAAAAAATTAAAAAAATTAGCTAGGTGTAGTGGTGCACGCCTGTAGTCTCAGCCACTCGGGAGACTGAGGTGGGAGAATTGCTTGAGCCTGGGACATCGAGGCTGCAGTGAGCCATGATCATGCCATTGTACTCCAACCTGGGTAACAGAGCAAGACCCTGTCTCAAAAAACAAAACAAAAAAAGTAAAATGGGATAAAATTACATGTTCATAACTTGCTTTTTCTACTGGACAATGTCTTGTGAATTATTAATGTCAATTTATTTCTATAGCATTATTTTTATTGGGTGCTGAGCAACCCATTCTTAAATCCGTTGTTAAATGTGGTATTTAACCAAAGCCTGAACATTTAGACATTAGGGTCTTTCTAATTCTTCTCTCCTGTAACCCTTGTCTGATTCTCTCCTTATGATGACTTTCAGCAGAGGACCTGCTGGCTCAACGGGTGAGCATACTTTTAAGACTTTTGCTACCTTATTCCAAATTGGCCTCTGCAAAGATCGGATATGGTGGCCATTACCCATGTGTGGCCATCAAAAACCTGCAGTGTGACTGATAAGACTGAAGAGCTAAATTTTATTTAATTATAATTTTATTTGATTTAATTATAATTAATTTTAATAGCCACGAGTGGCTAGTAGCTTCTGTCCTGGACAGTGCAGCCTTAGGTCTATTTATATGATGATTTAACTGGGCTGTATTTTTTTTTTTTTTCTTTATCTTCATCAATATGTGGTGTCAGGGCAAGGCTAGTGAACACTCTGGTATGAAGCAGTTCAAATCACACAGGATTTATTTGTTCTTTGACCATTTGAAAGATCCGTCCATGAAAACATATGGATCCAAACCCTCTAGGAAGATCTGTCATTGGCAATTTATCCCAATAATGGGCCAGCAGGAAAAAGAGGAAGCTTCACACTAACCACAGAGAAAGGTCAAGAGAGTGTGGGGAAAGGAACACCCAGGACACACAGAGGGTCGAGAGGGCAGAGTTGGGAGGGACAAAGGCTGAGAAGGGGCTGCTGATCGGGCAGCTCCTGGGACAGGACGTGGATGTTAAGTCAAATCTATCCTATAACGCCTGTCTGATGCCAATGGTGCTAACATCCTAATTTTGTGCATCTTCCAGTTTTGGATCCCATGGTGCACAGCACTGTGTCCTTGAGGGAGGCAGGAACCGCCCTCCCACTCGATATAGCAAACAGCCCGTTCCCAAATCCCTAGTGGCACAGGCGACTTCAGGGAGAGATTTTAACTGCCTGGGCTAGATCAAGACGTGCTGGCTTCCCCTTCCTTCTCACTGATCCCTCCTAAGGGCCAGCAAGGAGAGCCTTGTCAGGGGTGTGCATCTCTGAAGGTCCACAGCACAACCTGCAGGGAGGGGCAGGCCTGGCCAAGGGAGCAGGAGCTTCCGTGGCTTGAGGACAGTACTCTGGTCATGGGGGGCGGGGTTGTCTCAAGGTCACGTGCCCTCCTTCCTCCAGCATATCAGGGATCTGGACCAGCTTGTTTGTCCCGCTTTGACAGAGGAGAAATCAAAGTTGTGTTGTTCTGACGCTGTGGGAAAAGGTGCAGGCATCACCTCCAGACCCTGCCCAGCGTCCTTCAAGGTGACTGATGCTCACACCTGGGGAGAAATACTGAATCCATCTGACAGACATCTGCTAATTGTAAGAATGTTAAAAGAAATGCATTTTCTTTGGTTTGATAACTGGTACATTAAGTGAATCGGCTCTTAAGCAAATCACCCCCCTGGCACACTTGTGTCTGGGGCACTGGCCTTGAGTCTGCACGTGGTGTTCCCCTGATGCTTATTTGGGGCAGTAAAACTCTTTCCAAGCAATGACTGGGTGTGTTTCTTGGTTTCGTAATTCCCCCACCCCTGTTCTCTCCTCTATCCTATCAGTGGCCTTGGGTTTCCTCAGGCTGGGCCTCGCCCACGGGCATCCCCCTCAGAGTATGTGAGACACACTGGAAACTGCTGGAAGGTTCCCGAATTGCTACATTTGTTACCGCTACCCACTGAGTGGTCCCTTGGGCACCAGTTTCTTCATCCAGCCTCTTGCTGATTAAGATATTTAAGACTCGGTGACCGGGAACAGACATGAGGACCCTGAGGTTGTCACCCAGAGAGACGCTACAGAGAACGGGATTCCGTGGTGGGAGCACACAGATGACTGTTCATGTTGAAATTGGTTAAACGCACAGATTAACAATGATGAAAGACGGGGAAGAAGGAGGTTCATTATTGGAAAAGTTATCTTCTGTTTCATCGTGGACTTCTGGTATTTTCGGCAGCTCTTCTGCAGAACCAGTTTTGGTGCTGAGAACTAGAGCCTTTATTCTACGCTTGTTTTCTCTGTAGCCTTGCTGGGCCTCCACACCGCTCGGTCTGAGCAGAGCACACTGCGAGGTGTGTTTCGACCTTGCGGTGCTCACGGCACCTGCACGTGACGCGTGCCCACATGCCAGGGCCCTGCCACTCGTCAGGGCTCATGAGGCGGCAGATCTCCTTTTAGTGACAAATTTAACCAATAGGGCAGTCAACAAAAGACAGGCACAAATGAAACAATAAGAAACTCAAAAACCTCTTAACTACCTCTACCTCCACGCTGTTTACATCAGGGGTCCCCAAGCCCCGGCCGCGGCCGGCCCAGTAGGGGTCCCTGGCCTGTGAGGAGCCGGATTGCATGGCAGGAGGTGAGTGGCGGGTAAGAGAGCATTTCCCGCCTGAGCTCCGCCTCCTGCCGGGTCAGTGGCAGCTTAGATTCTCATAGAGCTCCCATAGTTCTCTATTGTGAACTGTGCCTGCGAGGGATCTAGTCTGTGTGCTCCTCATGAGAATGAGAACGAGGCGGAACAGCTTCATCCATCCCCAAACACACCCTCAGCCTCCTCCCCCCCAACCCCCACATCTGCGGAAAAATCGTCTTCTATGAAACCGGTCTCTGGTGGCAAAAAGGTTGGGGACCTCTGGTTTACACGATTCTTTGCCTCCCAAATGTGTCACCCGCTGAAATGTATTCTCATAGTAAGAACCATCATAGCAATGCCACTTGGGGCTTCAGTATTCTCCACCTAACACGACCTTGACACAGGCTTTCCATACCACTGTCTCTCTGCACACGGACATTTTCAACACGGTACTCTAGGCTCATGTGGCCCCTTCCCATTGGAAGGCATTTGGGGATGTAACAAGCCCACCCCCTAATCACATAGCAGGCTGAGAAGACACAGCAGAGTGGGCCCATTACACATCCCCCCTCATTGGCTCATTCTGGGCAAACGGCCTCAGGTACAGAATGAACAATGTGACCTCAGCTGCAGCTAACTGGCCACCAGCGGCCCCCCAGGCAGGGTCAGCAGAACCCATGTGACTACAAAAGTCCCTTCCTAAGAGCACTGAGAGGTGACCCGGGTGCATCCTTTCTTAAGAGTTCTGCGAGGTGACCTGGGTTTGTCCCTTCTTTGCAATGTGAAATGATGAAAAGAACATGAAATAAGGAAAGATGGGTGTCAGAAGTGGCTGAGCCACAGACAGGAAACGCGTGGGAGTTTCTGTGAAACCCACTTCAGATAAGCCTGGACTGGAGCAGGGCAGACCACTCAACAGTTCCCTGGAAGACAGTGCCTGCCTGGGACCCCAGGCCCCGCTAGCTCCCTCCCTCTGCTCCTTGGAAAACGTGGTTCTCCCTCCCCTTTTCATTTCTCTGCATTTGCCTACACGCAGGCAATGAGAAGTTACAAGTTGCCATTTGAATTAAGGGCTGACAATAGCCAGGGCGGCCCTGGAGACAGGGCAGGATGCACCTGGGAAGGATCCACCTGGAAGGGGGGCTCTACTAATGAGAATGATGTTCTGCCCTTGGCACAACCTGAACGCCAAGGCTGAGGCAGGGAGACTCGCCCTAGTTAAAACAGCGAGAACACATTTGAGTTGACTTAGAGAGAATGGGAAGGAGAGGGTGAGGGACTTCAGAATGTGGAAATGGGGAATCTGAGACTCAAGAGAGGAGGGTGAGACAGGGCCCGTGAGATCGCATTTTCCTGCCAGTGCAGAGGGGACAGGGCGGCAGCCCTGGGGTCAGCTACGTAGAGGGGACAGGGCGGCAGCCCTGGGGTCAGCTACATAGAGGGGACAGGGCAGCAGCCCTGGGGTCAGCTGCATGCTGGTGGGCAGCCTCTGCTCAGGCTTTGAGAAGTTGGTCAGTGCAGGCCATGGCCACCAGGCTGGTACTGGCTGTACCAGGGCCAGCAGGATGGGCCCTCCCCAAAGGCCAGTAGTGAAACCTGTGCTATGATGAAATCCAGGGGTGATCAGTGGTCCAGGGTGAGGGAGAGTGGGGGATTGCATGGCTCTGACCCCGGCCCCTTCCCACCAAATGGATGCCCCTGCTCCATGTGCTGCTCTTGTGAACTGTTCTGCTTCACCTAACGGTTTGTCGTGGACCCTATTCAGCCTGGGGACCCGAAGTCCCCCTTCTGCTGCTCCTTTTGTCTCATTTCTTGGCACTTTATCTCCTCAACATGCTCGAGCTGAAGTCCCCGGGTCTGGTCCCTGTCCAAATTCCCTTCCAGCTTTAAATGCTGTGGTCAGCTGAACAATGCTGCCCCGCCCCGCCCCGCCCCAAGGTGTTCATGTTCTAGTCCCAAGAACCTGTGAAAATTTCACCTCACATAGTAAAAGAGACTTTACTGATGGAATGATATTAAGGATCCTGAGATGGGAAGAGGGTCCTGGATGATACAGGCAGTCCCTAAATGTAACCGTATTTCTCCTCATAGGGGAAAGAGGAAGGCAAGAAAGTCAGAGAGAGATGTGAGCATGGAGGCACAGGTGAGACAGGGTGAGGGTGAGAGAGAGGCAGTGGGAGAGCGAGACATTGTTAGATGTTGTGCTGATGGCCTTGGAGGTGGAGGAGGGGCCAGCAGCCAAGGAATCCAGGAAACTTCTAGAACCTGGAAAAGGCCCAGAGATGGGTCCTACCTCAAGCCTCCAGCTGGAATGTAACTCTGAGGACACCTTGATTTTAGGACTTCTGACCTGCAGAACTGCAGGAGAACTGTGTGTTTTAAACCACGACATCTGTACCGTACAAGCCACATAGGCAGCAGTCCCAGAAATGAACACAAATACCATTCATCTGTTTTACCATATGAAGCTTCACCTTTAGGAAGCTCTCATAACAGCATCTCCTCTGAGCTCTGGACTAGTGAACGTGTCCAACACCCGCTCAACGTACCTGCGTGATGTCACTTCAACATGCCTGAAACATTTTCCCCAAACCTCTCCATCTGTGGCCTCCCCAGCAGAGCTGACCTCCACCCTGTCCTCGAAGTTGCTCTGGCCACAACCTTGAAGTTGCCCTTGACCCCTCTCACCCTGGAGACCCCCTATCTGATCTCCGGACAAGCTTGCTGGCTCTGCCTGCAAAGTGCATCTGGTCACTTCACAGAGCCCACCACTGTGAAACAGAAACCAGGACTTGCTGTTGCTCTGCTTGAAGGTCTGTGGCGACTCAGGGGAAGGATAAGGCCCTATGAAGCTCTGCAGGATTCCTGTGACCGGCACCGATCCCATGCCCCCAACCGCCTCTCTTCCTGGCCCCCTCATTCGCTCCACTCCAGCCTCGCCAGCCTATGCTCTCCCTGCCATCTTCAGCGGGGCCCTCTGCCCTCCACTCTCTGGCCTCTGCCCTCTACCATCTGCCGTCTGCCCTACACCCTCTGCCCTCTGCTCTCTGCCCTCCACCCTCTGCTCTCTGCCCTCTGCTCTCTGCCCTCTGCCCTCCGCTGTCAGCATCCTCTCAGCTTTTGCTTAACTACTTCCCTCATATTGCTTCCTTCTCATAGGGTGACCCAATCCACTAAAGACATCAAGAAAGGATAAGGGGGCCCAGATGATAGAGAGGGAAGGAAGATACACAGTGGAGGGAGGAGTGAACAAGGATGGGTGGGTTTTAGCCCAGGTGGGTTTTGTACCAGGGCAGAGTGGTACAAAACCGTGCTGGGGTCTCCCACGGTGAGGTCGGGATGCTGCCTGGCACTGCTGAAAAGAAAGGTAGAAGGGCAGCTTCCATCCTAAAGACTTGATTCCAACATTGGGGTGTTTCAGAATGGCACGGAGACTCCCCCCATGTATCACTTTTTGCTCTATTCTTCAAAGATGTGGCCTAAGTATCACCTGGCTTAGGAGATATCACCCTGGAAGCTGGATCAAGTTGAAATAAAACTATTCAGAGAACAAGTGAATGTAGTTTGGCAAGTCAGATCCCTTCTCTGAGAAAACCAAGGCCAGAAAGAAGAGCTATGTCCCAGACCCGGCTTCCTATCCATCACTCTTCACCCTGCACGTGGCCATCTACCCACCCACACAGCACCCAGAGTATGGCCCTGGGGGGAGATCAGGGACCCCGGGCTCTGTGGGCTCAGCACGGCACACTCACTCTAGTCGTTCCTCTTCTTTCCTTCGGAGGTCAAAATCTCGTTGAACAACTTCCAAGATGTGCTGGGCCTCTTCATCAGTGAGCTTGGAAAGATCCAGTTTCTTCCCCATTTCTGCTTTTTGTCAGGGTCACACCTGGAATTTCACAGGATCACAAGTCATCAGTCCCAGAAGCCTACTGATGCCAACCAAGTCACAGAGTAAGAGACAACACAGAACGCTGCTGACTTCTCAGGACATCTGTCTGTACTTGGGTTAAATGGTTTTCTAGTGCTTGTCTGGAAACTTGTGTAGATTAATGAATTTAAGCGAATCTATACAAAATTCCCACATTTGAATTTTAAAAAGGGTCTACTTCCTACTCTCCCAAACACACTCAGCCACAGGTCCCTCATTCTCTTTCCACTGTGGGATAAACGTCAGTGATCTCCCCATCCAGGGGCACGGCTCCTTTCCCTGGCCTAGGGTTGAGCTTTGCAACAGAAAACCCTGGGAGAAATGCTCCACTCCTGAGGCTTCTCACCTTAAGTTTCTTGGGAGCGGGAACAGCACAGAAAAGAGGAAACTTCACAGCAAATTCAGTCAGCTCAGAGTTTTCTATCATCTCCCAGACCGCCTAGAGCGATGCTGCCGGCTCTACATGGGCAGGAATGCCTGGATGACTGACCCACTGGGTGGAAAAGTTGGGAGACTCCACAGCACTTGGAAGGTTTCATCATCCTCCGGGTGTTGGGGGCTGTTCAGGTTTGCCATGTGTGTGGTGAGGGATGGCTCCAGCGGGAGGTCATATGAGCCTGATGCCTGAGAGGGCGATGTGCTTGTGCTGGGAATAGCCACATAATTTCCACGGAGAGGCAAAAGCAATGCAACTTGGGAGAACAAAACATCTGGGCAGGATGAGCTTTATTTACTCGAGAGGTCAGCTATGGGGCTGCCCAGCAGGGATTCTCAAGCCTGGTGTGTATTAGGATTACCTAACATGAGTGGTGGCCAGGCCTCACCCTCAGCAAATCTAATTAAATTTTTTAAAAATGTTACTTTATTATTATTTTTTTCTTTTAGAGACAGGTCCTCACTATGCAGCCCAGGCTGGTCTTGAACTCCTGGGCTCAAGTAATCCTTCTGTCTTGGCCTCCCAAAGAACTGGGATTCCATGTAGGAGTCACGGTGCCTGTCTGAGAATCTGGTGTGACTCCGCTGCTTAGCAGAGCAGCAGCCTCACTCAATGCACTGTGTGATGCAGTGTTTATAGGTAACCTGATGACCAAGAAGTCAAACCTCAGATGATCTTACGCCCTTTTTGAAGTTCATCAGACCTGATCCCAATCAATGTCCAAAGGACAGAGGAGGGAAAATCCAAATGCCAAAAGCCAAGATAAGCAGAACCTTAGAATCTTGCTTGCTACTCAAAATGTTGTTCATGGACTGGCAGCATCCCCTGGGAACTTGTTAGAAGTGCAGACTCTCAGGCCCACACCCCAGACCTACTCATTCAGGATCTGCCTTTGAACAAGATCCCCAGGCAGCTCGAGTGCATGAATTGGCTCATGCTGCTGTCCTCAGACCCCTCTGAGTAGCAAAGCTCTAAGGGAGACTCATTCACTTGGGTGGTGGGCGAGTCACAGAGGACTTTAACCTGTACATCCTGTCGGGTGGGTGATGGGTGTGAGGCAGGGGAGTGATGCAGTGGTGGTGGCTGAGGAGAGAATGACAGATCTTGTTGGCTTTTCATATGGCAATATCATACAGGCCTCACAGCTCATGTTGATGTGGACATTACTGCTGGGTATAAAATTGGAGGCACAATTGTACCAGGGAGACCCTCACCACCAATGCATGCACACCGGGACACTGCAAAACTGTGCATGCTCCCCACAGAGGACTTCCCCTGACCATCCTGTGGTTTTTACTCCTTCACCTGTCCCCATCCCTTTAACATTTCTTTATACCCCTTAACAGTTGGTGATGTCTCATTAGTTATTGTTAAGTTCCATGAGAATAGCAACTCTATCTGTTCCCAGCACATGGCAGTTGCTTTTCTGTGCTTGAAGCTTCCTGGTGTGCAGCAGGCTGTGCCAGGGAAGCCCTCAGCCCTTAGATGCTGCAGCTATAGACAGACCAGCTCTTCTCTGGGCACTGAGGCTTTGGGGAATATTTTGTTTGGATGACTGGGAGTTCTGTTGTGAGTAACTGAAAGTTTAAAAACCACCTCGTGATTTCAACAAGTTTTCCTTGAGGACTTGAACCTATTTTCTCAGGAACATCAAAGAAAGGGTCCAATTTGTGTGCTTTCAGGGGGAAGTCTCAAAACCACCAAAAAGACTCAATTTTGCTTCTGAATTCTGGGAAGCATCTCCCATCAGTGCTGCTGACCATTTGAAAGTGTTTATCATAAAAATACTAACAAAACTCCCCCTGTGCTGGAGACGTACTTCGATTTTGTTGCACAAGAGGTTAATTATGAAAAGTTACATTTTCTGGGCAGATACCATTTAAAATAAAAATGTCTACAGAGCTCTCATGGAAGTCAGCCAAAAGAGTCCCTGGCTTATGCCATAAAAATGGGGAAGGATAATTTGTTGATTTTTTTTTTTTTTACACCCACACCTCAACATTTCCACTCTCAAATGTAAAGAGGAGTGTTTGCAATATAGGAAGAGATTGCCCCAATGCCCTGGGAGCATTCAAACTCTGTTCCTTTACAGTCAGATCTAGGTTCTGGTCAAGAAACCCTTACCACAGAACTCATTTTTGATGCTCCCACAGAGCACACACTTTCTGGTTTCTAAAGAATTGGAACAAAACGTTATTACACACTTTCTGGTTTCTAAAGAATTGGAACAAAACGTTATTATTTGATGCATGACTGGAGTTCATTCACTTTTACTTTTCATGAGTTCTGAAAAAAGGGATCATAAGAAGAGCATTCACCGACGTTCTATTTTCAGAATGGATGGACAGTGTGACCATCAGCTGAGGCATTATCATTCCCTCTCTTCTAACGTAGAAGCCAAAATTCCAGGCCTCAGTTTGAGAAACTTAAATCATGATATGTGAGGAAGAAAAGCAAGACAAAAGGAAAAACCTGCTTTTCTTATCTTGCAACCTTCTTAGAGCAATCAGTGACCAGTAAGTGAATGCATAAAAAGATCACAGTGCATCACAACCAATGTCCTAGAGGCTGCCTGGATACCTGTCCCTCCCTCTTTCTATCCCCTTTCAAATCTTGGTTTTGTTTCTTGTTTTTTGAGATGAGGTCCCAGTCTGTTGCCCAGGCTGGAGTGTGGTAGTGCAATCATGGATCACTGTAGCCTCGACCTCCATGGGCTCAGGGAGGTGAGGGCAGAGGACATGCTAGACCCATGAGGAGTGCAGGGCTGCTCTGTGCCTGCCCTAGCTGGGTGAGATGGGGGTGGGGGCTCCCAGAGTGCGTGTGTTGGGCGAGGGCAGACGCCACCCTGCTCCATCTGTTCCTTGTTCCATTTCTGTGTAGATAACGCCTGCTCACGAGGTTCCTGAACAAAACACTTCCCCTTAGTGCTTGTTCCACTGCTCAGATTCAATCATATTTTAACCACTGGAGACAGCCAGACTTCCCCAGTGGTTTAATAGCCGTATTAACAGAGGGATGGGACACAGGGATTAACAGACAGGGAGGAGAGAGTGGAGCTGGTTTTATAAGATGGATATCCCAGGCCCAGACCGCTGAATTCCAGTGGTGTGTCACCTTTATCCATTAAAGACTTGAATTCATTTTTTGGCCAAATTGAAGGGAAATCAGCGTGGGGGCTCCTTCTGGATGAAGAATTGGCTTAACTAGCTCTTGGGCTGGCTGCTCGGAGAGCCTTGGAACAATGGTGATTGTGGGTGATCACTTGCCTGAGCAAACAAACTGGCAAGCTAACGACAGCAGGAATGCTCTCTCTGACTCAGCCAAGGCGTGTCGTGTGTGTTATTCTTGCTGATAAAGGGGAGGTGGCAGAGATGACAACTGTGGTGCCCTCTGCCTTAATTCTTTGTGGCTATTTCCCGAATGCTGCTGTCCAGGTTGGCCTGTGTGGTTATTTCTGTAGGCGGGGCCCATCAGTAGGCACTGACCCCCAGCTCTCATCAGTGGCTAAATGAGCACATTTCCATCCAGAAGGGCCGCTCCCTTCCCTACAGGTGAACCAGGCACATCTGTGCTGCAGCCACAAGGGTCTGGAATGGCTCCAGCAGCAAAAGCACTGGGAGGGTGTTCTGCCCCTCAGCCACCTGCCTACCAAGCTGCCATCTCCTCTGCTCTACCGGTTCTCTGGGGAGTTGGTGGTAAACCTCACTGATAAATGGACATGAGTTCTGCATTTGCACCTAAAGCCTCAGTGCTAGTCTCTTCAGCAAGGATGGGTCCCAGGTGAGGCTGCAGAAGGAAGATGGGTCCCAGGTGAGGCTGCAGAAGGAGGATGCGGCTGAGAGGTGGCAGCTGGGTTCCCATCCCAGTTCAGGCACAGCCAGCCCGGCCGCCTGGGACAGATGCCCCTTCTCTCAGGGTCTTAGTATCCCCATCTGTACCATGGACATTGGCTGAGCTCCAGGACCTCTCTGGCCCTCTCCAGCCCTGGATGATGCCAGGATGTTGACATTAGGAGGGGGAGTGATGGCGTCGGGATAGTGGGGAGGAGTAGGGGCAAGGGCTGTTCCTCCAAAGGTTGCTTCTGAAAAGAACAAGATGGTTGGCCCTAGAAGAAGGCTGCACCAACCACTGAGACTGGGGCTCACTTGAGCCGTTGTTACACTGCGGTTGAAAGGCACCAAATTCACTTTTCACATTAGCCCACAGGCTCTGGGACACTTCCACCACCTCCAGCCCCTCACTGGGCACACATTCAGCTGGTTTTAATTTTCTCCAAGTCATACATGCTGTATTCAGCAAGACCCACTGACTCCCCATGTGTGTGCCTGACACCGCCCCATGTTCTCTAAATGTGTCCTCAGTCAATCTTCTGAGGCACCTGCTGCTGTTCTCTGAGCCTGAGTGAGGGCCAGGAGCACAGTGACCCATGCCTGGTACTTAGATACTGAAGAGCACGGCCCTGGGCGGGGAGGGGGCTGGGCCCAGAAAGGCTGAGACCTTGCTGAGGTCAGCTGAATCCCACCAGTGAGCAGGTGGAGGGATGGGTTTCTAAGGACAGATGCAGGCCAGCTGGAGGGATGGGTGTCTTAGGACAGATGCAGGCCAGCTGAATCCGAGGCAACATGTCAGCAGCGTGGTAGGCTAGTCCGGGACCCTTTTCCTGAGACTTCACAGCCCCCAGCAATGCTGGCCTTTGCACCTGTGGGGAGCCTTGCTCTCCCCCACTGTCATTTCACTCCCTCAGAAAGAAATATGTGAATAAGATACCAGTCACACCATCTAAAAACAGGGCCTGTAAAGGCCCCAACCCAAGCTCCGTGTGGAACAGAGGTGGAGTTTTCAGTGCCAGTTAACGTCAGTGGGACGCGGTGTTAAAGCCTGTGGAATTTTCGGGGATTTACAAGTGAGATTCCGTTCCTGTAGGGACCGGGGGCCAGAGCGGGGACCAAGCCCACAGGTGCTCACAGCTCACAGACCCTTTGGACATCTCTACTTCCCGCATCTCCCTGGCGGTCCCAGGGAGACTGTCTGCGAACAAAAGGTGATTCCAATAAAACAGAGTTTTAGATACCCAGAGGAAGCCGGGTGCCTCCTCCCATGCCAAGATCATCCAGCCTCTTACTCACCCCAAGACCAGCTCCTAGGGCCGGGAGGAAGCCTTTGCCCTGGGGCCAGCCTGCTTGGCATCAGCAGCCTTGGCCCAGTCTGCATGGCAGACTCGCAATGGAGGCAATGGAGCTTCTGATTAAAATCAACCGTTTTGCTCAAAATGGGGATACCCCACCACCCCACTTCCACCCGTGCCCGCACCCAGACCAGTCTGCTCAAAGAATCCAGGTGAAGCCTGGGGACTAAGGCTGGGTGGCTGGGAACGCGCTGTCCTCACCAGCCTGGACCAAGGCAGGGAGGCTGGCGGCTGGGGGCGGTTTCATACCAGTGGGTCTGCACGCGACACCGCGCACTCCCCAAAGCCTAGGCCCTCAGTCCTGGGTGCCACCCTAGCCCCGCTGTTCCCTCTTCTCGGTGCACTCACCGGACCCTCTCCGGGGGACGCTCAGTCCTTGGTCCAGCACCTGGGAGAGAAAGGAGGGCAACGAAGCAGGGCGTCAGGCCGGGGCGTCAGGTCAGGGCGCCGGGGCAAGGCTGGATAATGGGGGCAAGCAGAGCGGCTGGCTCGCGCCTGGATCTCGGGGCAGGCGGGCAGCTGGCCAGGCCCCGGCGCCTCCTGCCCGAACCACGTGGGCTGCACCCCGCTCCGCCCAGCTCCGGGAGCGCGGACACTTCTGGATGCCCTGCCAGGCCGAGGGCGGGACGTGCACCTGGGGCGCCCGCGCAGTGGGAGAGCCCGGGATACTCGCCCCCAGGTCAGTTTGGGGAGAAAGACGGCGGCGGGTGGGGAAGGTTCAGCACACAGCTGCGATTCCCGTGAGTTGTGGCGACTTTGCATGGGTGACATTGCGCGGCGGTCCTGCCTTGGGCACGGTGGACCCGCTTGCTGAGCGCGCTCTAGAACGCGCGGCACATCGTCGAAACTTCTAACTCTGCCAGGAGAGCGCTGTTTACTTCGGCTTTACAGATGGGGAAACTGAGGCTCAGAAACGCGCCCTACCAAAGCCACCGACCACTAAGTGGCAACGCCAAATAAAAAGTGGGACTTTAAGCCCAGGGCTTTCTGCTGCAGAGCGCGTGCCCTCACCCCTTCGATTCTGCCAGGCATCGGGACCAGGAGGGTCCCGCAGCCGCGGGCAACCCCGCTGCGGGGAGAAGACCGAGCCCTTGCCCGCCAAGAAAAAGTCAAGATCCGTGGGCAAATGGGGCAGATGTGGAAGCCAGGACGCGCGGCGCGGCGGTTCCAGGACCGAGGACGCGCTGCGGGGGACGCCTGGGAGCTCCGCGCCGCTGCGCTCTCCTCCTGGACTCTAGGGCCGGCCTTTGGGTGCTCAGTGGGGCCCGCGAACTCAGAGGGTTCCAAGGCCAGCCGCCGTCTCCAGTCCGCCACGCCTGCCTGTCCTTCCGAATTCCAATGAACCTTAGGGAATTGCCCTCCTCCCTCATCCTCCAGGACTGGGCGCTTCAGAACTTTCTCTCCCTCCTCCTCCCTCTCCCTTGTCATTTAAAAACTTACATTCTCTTCTTCAGGAACTGGTTTTGCAATTCAGTTTTCGTATCTGCAAAATGATAGGAATGAAGTCATCAGGTGAACAGATACTACTATCTCCATTTAACAGAAGAGGAAACGAAACCTTACAGGATTGTTGTGATATCACATTAGATTATTTGTAAACAGCTTTCAAAAGGCTGCAAAAGAATAAAAAAGAATGTTGTTGCCTGCTGAGCCCTGGGGAACACTGTAGGTGAATCAGGGTATTTCAGGTCCCTGGGCTGCCTTGGGACAGGTGCTGTCACCAAACACCATTGATTGTTGAGTGTGAACCCTGGAATGGGGTGAAGCTTACACTGAAGCCAGCGTTTCCACATCCCATATGATCTGGTGTTTATGTTTTTCATTTCCTTACCTCCTTGCCATATACCTTACTGTTGCTTGTAAGATTAATAAATCCCTTAAGAGTTGATGTGGGGACTTAAGTTCCTTAAGGGCAGAGTTTTTTTTTTTTTTAAAGTTTTTAATACTTTAGTGCTTATTTATTTGAACTAGTGGTTTTAAAAAATATACAACTGACACATGCTGATATATAAGGTATATAGTAAAGAATATAAGGAATATAAAATGAAAAGCCAATTTCTCTCTTATTCTACTACCAACCTCTACGACCTGAAAGCAATCATTATTAATGGTGTCTTGTGTATTCTTTCTGAATTGTGTGTATGTGCGTGTCTGTGGTTAAGCATGTGGGCTCAAACCAACTGCAAGAGTCGGAATTCCAGCTAGGAGTGTGGCCCACAAGCTGTGTCATCTTGGACCTGTTATTGAATCTTTTGCCGACTTTTTTTCTCTCTTCTCCGCGACGGGAATAGTAATGGGAGTTACACATAAGGGTGTTGTGGATCAGTATCCCTGCAGCTTGGGTGAGACACCATGTGGTGAGTGCTTGGTAAATACTAATAACTATTTCTGTCGAGCCACTTCATCCATTTTTGGTTGTAGAATATCCATTGTGTGAGTTACCATAATTACTTATCAGTCTTCTATTGATGGACAGTTAATTTTTGATTTTTTGCTATTTAAATGATTCTGCCATAAATATATCATTCTGCATAATCCTTATTGACACCTATCATACATAGGATGACACATAAATATCATTGTACATACATACTGATATATCTGTAGACTAAAAGCCTACAGATTTGGATTTTCTGAGTCAAAGGATGTACACAATTTTGAGAGAAAATTCTAGAATTATAAGCTTTTTTTTTTTTTTTTTTTTTTTTTTTTTAGACAGAAGCTTGCTCTGTTGCCAGGCTGGAGTGTGTGGCTTGATCTTGGCTCACTGCAACCTCTGCCTCCCGGGTTTGAGCAATTCTCCTGCCTCAGCCTCCCCAGTATCTGGAAAGACAGACGCACGCTACCACGCCCAGCTAATTTTTGTATTTTTAGTAGAGACAGGGTTTCACCATGTTGGCCGGGATGGTCTCGCTCTCTTGACCTCATGATCCACGCTCCTCGGCCTCCCAAAGTGCTGGGTTTACAGGCATGAGCTACTGCACCTGGCCCTAGAATTATAAATATTTAAAATGATTAAACAATCCTCAAATTACAGAAAGTTTCAAGGATAACACAAAGAACCCTCCCTTCCCCTAGCCATTTGTGATGAAGTTTCTGACATGAAGGTTTAGTGTATTTTATACAAACAAGGACAACCTTCTATTAAACTGCAATCCAAGCATCAACATCTGTAAATGATACGTTGCTATCATCTAATCATCGGAGTCCTTTCAAATGTTGCCAGTTGTCTCCGTAATTTTTTGTTGCCAAAGGATCCAGTTCAGAATCTCATGTTGTGTTTAGTTGTCATTTCTAAGTCTCCTTCAAATCGGATCAGTTCCTCTGTCTTTGACTTTCATGGCGTTGCTATCTAAATATTAAGCCACTTATTTTTTAGACTGTCCCTAAATTTGGGTTGGTCTGCTCTTTCCCATGATTATACTCAGGTTTTGCAAGGTTGGGACAATCTCGCAGAAGTGAGGCCGTGTCCTCTCCTTGTGTCCTGTCAGCTGGTGCCTGGATGCAGTATGTCTCCTTACTGCTGCTGGGATCCCCGGACTAAGGTGCTGTCTTCCAGCCTTCTCCATGGGCAAGTTACTGTCTTCCTCTCTGTAATTAATATCTATTTTTGGAGGAGGGGTGTACACTTCTAAAATTTCATGAGGCTGGGTGATGTGGCCATGCCTGTAATCCCAGCACTTTGGGCCCGAGGCGGGCAGATCACTTGAGGTCAGGAGTTCGAGACCAGCCTGGCCAACATGGTGAAACCCCGTCTTTACTAAAAATACAAAAGTTAGCCGGGTGTGGTGGTGCACGCCTGTAGTCCCAGCTACTCGGGGGGCTGAGGCAGGAGAATCGCTTGAGCCCTGGAGGCAGAGGTTGCAGTGAGCCGAGACGGCACCACTGCGCTCCAGCCTGGGCGACAGAGTGAGACTCTGTCTCAAAAAAATTAAATAAATAAAGAACAAAATTTCATAAACAATGTCAAATGGTAGCAGAGAATAGATTTTATGTCTTTGTATTCCTGCCTCCCCAGCTTCTTCTCAGGGCTCCCCGGGGTGCCTGTTGTTGGTGCTCTCTACTCCCTGACGTTTTACCCTGCCCTGAGACCTACCCTTCCTTGTTCACTTTCTAAAGGAGGAAACTGATGCCCGGAGAGTCAGATGGTGTTTACCCAAGATCACACAATGAGTCAGGGGCAGCCGAACTCCTTAGCCCTGAGCCTCACAAGCCACGCTGCTCAAGTCTGGGTTGGTGGGTGGACACCAGAGGGCAGCAGAGAGCCCCCTTCCTACTTCCTTGTCTTAATAGCGGCCCTCCGGAGACTCAGCCTTTGCTGGGACTTAGTGGCTGGCATGAGAGGGAGGAAAGGATGGTTCGCTTGGCCATGCCAGCAGGAAGCTCACCACGGAAGATGGGCTTCAGAGAAGCACCCTTTAATTTCACTGCCTGGGCGTCCCCCAGTTCCAAGGACAACTGGTCAGGCAAGTCCCATTGAGGGGTGGCCTTGGGCTTAGTCTCCGCTTTGCACATGGATAGGGGACCTTATGGGAGAGATGATTTCTGGCTCACCAAGGAGCCTCACAGAGTCTGGACGTGCCAGCTTCCTTTGCAATGGCAGAGTCCAGGATTAGTGCTGAAAAGGCCTGCAGTTCCCATCCACTGACCCTCCTGGATGCTCCAGCTCTCTGGCAGGCGGTATTAAAACCCATCCCCCTCAGTCTCGCTGTCTAAACCATCTAGGCCAGTATGGCATTGGGCTAACAAGAGTGTCTGGATTTTTGAGATAACCATCCAGGAAACAGAACACATGCAAAATATTGCCCCAAATCTCAGCCATGTCCAGTCAACTACTTGTAAATACAAGAAAATATGTTTTCATCAGATACTGAATCCTTTTTTTTTCTTCCAATAAACCTGGAAAATTGAGGGGGGAACCCATTTTTGGAAGCATTCTGGCTTTGCCGTTGTTCAGCTGGGTGGGGGATCATGGGTTATGCAATAGTGCCCTAGGCCTTTAAAGAGCTGTCACCTGACTCTGCTCCTGCCAGTTCGTCAGAACACAGGCTCATGTGACTGCCCTCCAAGCAGCTGAGCACACAGGCAGCTCCCTGGGCTCGCATTGATCTACTTGCACAGCCCCACCCTGGCTGCCTCCGCTTGTTTTCTGGGCTCCAGCTCTTTTCTGAATGACCCCGCCATCCAACCTTCCTTCATCTGTCCAAGTCCTGCTCCCTGTTTGGATCACCACTCAACTGTCCTTCCGTCAGAAATCGGGTCCTGGCCACACAGCCCTGCCCACTGTCAGCTTCCCTGTGGTTCCCGCGTGTTCTTGCAGACCAGGCCCATAGTTTATCTCCCGTGCTCGTGTGATTATCTGGTTAGTGTCTGTTGCTCCCCTGCTCTGGGCTCTGGGACAACAGGGACTGTGATAGTCACTCTGATGTCCTGCTGCCTTCCACAGTGTTTGGTGCATAGTAGGCTCTCAACAAATACATGTTGATTAAATATTGTTCAATAACCATAATATCATATTTTGATGTTGCTCTTCATCTTAACTTTGACTGAAGGGCATTTTCCACACAGAGCTAGCTCTGCCCTCCACCATCCAGGTGGCCTCACAGCACTTCCCTGGAAGAGCAGGGTCCCTTGGGAAATGACTTGATGGGACAACGGAATGCAGAGCTGGGAGAGGGAGGGTTGAATTGTCCTCCCAGGGATCTCTGCTGGCTTGGAGCCCATCATTCTCCTCTTGCTGTTACGATTCATTGGCCCTTACTATGTTTTGAGACGGTAGCCCCCAGCTCAGCTCAGCCTCCTTCTCTTTCTTGTGTTGGTCTGAGATCACCCTTTGTTTTCTCTCCTAGGATGCGTGTGCTACAGAGTAAGAAATAGTCCCCTTCTGCTCAAAGCTTAGCAGAATTCCATTTAGGATTCCTAAATTCCTACCCCACATGTGTGAGTGCTCGGAAGTGGAGGACTCTTACATTTATGTTGGCAATGTGCTTTCCCTCATCTGCACACATAGAGAACTACATTTTGATGAGTGCTTGAAGGGAGCTCTAATTAACCAGAGAGGCCAGCCAAGAGGAGTGAAAAATCTGAACAATGAAGTTCTTGATCTAAAACCATCAGAAATCTCAGGCTTCTGGGGGTTCTGGAAGCTTCAGCTCATGTTGGGGCACGGGCCAATGAGCAGTTCTCTTTACCTAAACTACCTTAATTAGGAGCTTTAACCATGAAGGATTCAGGAATTAGGCAGAAATGGTCCGCATTGAAGGGAATGAGTTCAGGCAATAAAATGTCCAGACCTACTTCCGTAAATCTTGGTCATGTGGTTATGAAGGAAGACAGCAGGAGGGGCACCGGTCCTCAATGAAGGCTACTGTGTGCCCAGCAAGTGTGGTCAGATGAAGGGAGGTTGGGTGGCGGGGTCATTCAGAAAATCGCTAATGTGCCTGGCCTGTACATTAGCAATTGGGTTGGGCATCTGAGTTCCCCAGTGTCAACTGTGTTGTGCAGATAAGGTAGCTGAGGCACTGGCACAAGGTCACACAGTCAGAGAGGGGATACCAGAGGCAAACCCAGGTCTAAGGGCCTCTGAGCCTGGACTTCCACAGTGCCTGAGGCAGGCAACAGCCACAGCAGGGATGACCGGTTCATGGGGCCTGGCACAGCCAGAAGCAGGAAAGCTGTGAAGAGCAGATCTAGAAATTCAAAACCAGAGCCCCTCTCGTGGACCCCTGCTGGAGAAAACAGTGGCAAGCAGCCCCATTAGGCCCTGAGTGCATCGTGCCCCACATCAGGTGGTGGGCATCACCCCATTCCCAAATCAAAATGGTCGAATCAGGTGTTACGGGAACAATTCTTTTTTTTTCTTTTCTTTTCTTTTCTTTTTTTTTTTGAAACGGAGTCTCGCTTTGTTGCCCAGGCTGGAGTGCAGTGGCCGGATCTCGGCTCACTGCAAGCTCCACCTCCCGGATTCACACCATTCTCCTGCCTCAGCCTCCTGAGTAGCTGGGACTACAGGCGCCCGCCACCTCGCCCGGCTAGTTTTTTTGTATTTTTTAGTAGAGACGGGGTTTCACGGTGTTAGCCAGGATGGTCTCGATCTCCTGACCTCGTGATCTGCCCGTCTCAGCCTCCCAAAGTGCTAGGATTACAGGCTTGAGCCACCGCGCCTGGCCGTTACGGGAACAATTGTTTTTGCTTCTTCTCCACTTCCATAATTCATAGCGATGGCCTAATTTCAGTTTCAACACATAAGCCGCACTTCATATCTCACGTTAAACTCTTGTTCGAATGTTCCAGAATATTTGCAGTGTTGCTAATGCCCTCCCCACGGTGAAAGCTGTTACAAGATCTCTTGCTTGAGCTGCTCCTGCCTGCACCTCTCAGGTCGGTCTGATGTCAGCACAGGGCTTGGCTCAAACCACCCCAGAGCCAGCAGCAGGAATCCAGCAGTATCCCCGCCCCTAGGCCTCCCCCTCACTCATGGCCAGATTCAAAGCCCATTACCAACTAATAATGTACCTAGAGCCAATTCCTAACCCATGAATTCCCTACTTTCACCTTCCTATTCCCCATACTCACCCCAGACTTGCCCTTCTGCGAACTACACAGTTTTCCAAGCTTGCCACCACCTGAACTCCAAACCCAATTAATTTCCAGTGGCTTTCTGGCCGCACAAATCCAGTAAATCCACCTATTCCCAGGAGCACATGTGCCTTCAGTTCTGGGTGGAAATGCGACATCAGGCTGTGTTTTGTGCCTTCCCGTTTTCTCCTACAGTCATCCAAGGTTAGCCCTCAAGACAGGCTCAGATGCTAACTGTTCAGGTGGCTGGGCTAGGTCACTGGTTTTGAAGTTGGCTTTGTAAACATATTGCAGGTTCTGAAAACACTTGGTTAGAATTTTCAGGTACTTAAAATTATTTAAAACCTATCATAACAACTTCACACATACTTTGGAAATGGAATGACAGGCTCAGGTCTATCTCCTCAGGGCATACTGTGAGAGCCAGGAGGCCTATGTGGCAGTGTTTAAAGAAATCTGCATCTCCAGCCAACTTAGTGCAGACTGTGCTGAAAATCAGACCCAGGATTTGATTGTAAGGGTGCCAAGAGTACAGTTTCCAGATGAAACGTAGGCTTTCCAGTTAAATTTGAATTTCAGCTAAACACTGAATAATTTTTAGTATAAGTATGTTCTAAATATTGCATGGGGCATACTTGCTTACCCTAAAATATTATTTGTTGCTTATCTCAAATTCAAATTTAACTAAGCATTTTTTATGGACATCCTGCAAATCTATACCAGAAATACAAAGGGAACACCCTGAATACATTTTCTGTGCTTAAGTCAGGGCATTGATAGGGTGGTAGAATCCTGTGACCTGGGAGGAGGACATCTGGATAGATGAGTCTAAGTTTGAACACCTAGATTCCCAAGAATCCTCTTGGGAATAGCCCTTTCCCTTTTTCCAAGGATGCTGATACCTGGACACTGTGCAGCGTCTTCACCTGAGATGGCTGCCTTCCAATGTGACGCTTGTCCTTCTCAAGATCTGTCCCCATCTCTTCTTATTTCTTCTACATCAATAACTAGGGCCAGGTCCCAGGATAGCCCAAGTGGGAAAATAAAGTTTCTTTTCTGGGAATAAACAGCATCTAGTGAACATAACTGCAAGTCTTGGCTAATATAGGTCACCAAGCAACAGACAGAAATGTGTCTGAATAAGCCATGAAGATACTGAATTCAGTTTGTTGATTTGGGGGAACTTGTCTGTGTCTTAGAATTTGGCTTCCTGGCAAGGGTACTTGGAAATCATTCAAATACATTGCTGAGATGGCTCTGCGAAGCTTGGGCATGTTGTAAATGAGGTGTAGATGCTGTGCTCGCCTTGGCAGAGTATTGAGTAAGAGCTTAGAAGGCTTAGGGAGATAGGAATGTGAGAATGGATTTATTATGTAAGATCAAAGACTACCATTTGACTGTGTTCCCTGGGAGGACCAGGGACACTTTCTTCACCAAAGCAATAAGAAATGTACCAGTATGGGGAGTGTCTGCATCTTTTGGCAACCGGTACTGGCTGTCCTCTGAAGCTGGTATTGACGATAGGAAGTTACTCCGTGGAACTACACTCTGTCGTGTCACGGAGGATGCTGGGATTCAGAAATAGAAGAGTTCAGATAGAGATCCTCAACTATCGGAGGCAGGGTGGACAGAATTTCTGTAATGACAGAAAATCCAGAAAAGCAACCAACCGTAAGTATCTACGGGATGGCTAGTAGACTGTGGTATTCCTTGGGGCTCAAAAAATTAGCAGACGACTAAGGTACTAGTTGATTGTGCACACAGATAATTCAAGGACTGGTGAATGGAAGGCTGATATAAGATGCTGCAATGAAAAATCACAATCCCTCACTCAGTTTCCATATCTAAACCAGTTTTTATAGACCTAGACCCCATCGACTAAAGGAGAAGCATGGTCCCTTTGAGAAAGGACTTCACAATGTCAGTACAATATATACCACAAATATTATACGTTGTTTTCCCCAAACAGCCCACGGTTATTTACCAGGATAACTGTACACAGGGGAAAGGAAAACACTCAAACTTTGGAGGGTGATTGGATACAGATTCTGAGCTGACATTAGTCAGGGGAGCCATCACACCATCATCAGAAAAGATCTGAAACAGCTTTTACGTGGGAAGGACAACAGTACACCTTCTCTCTATTGTCTGTCCCAGGGCTATATCAAATCTCTGATTACTGTCACAATATAATCCTCAGGAACCTTGAGCACATTGGTGCAACATATGATGATATTTTCCGGATTAGACCTGGTGAAAAGGAGAGTATAAGGATGCTGAATACCCTGGTAAGATATATGTGCATTGGGAGGCCAGTCTTATGATGTTCCAGGGATATAAAACTTTGGTTAGGTTTTTAGGGGACTAAAGATGTAGAGTGTGCTGGGACATACCTTCGAAAGTATAGGGCAAATTATTCTCTTTGCAGGCGCTGTGACAAAGACAGACATAGCACTGGTTGGAACTTTGGATTTTGGAGGCAGCACGTGGTTCACTTGGGAATACTACTCCAATCTATTTGGGAAGTGATTTGGAAGGCTGGCAGGTTTGAGGACGCTTAGAGCATGAGAAAATTCTGTAGCAGGTCCAGGTATTAATGCAAGCTTCTCTGGTTGTTCAGGGAACTGGAAGAGAATAAGGTTGAAAGACTGGAGACAGAGAGGTATGTGCAGGGATCTTGGCAATAGGCACCATGTGTGAATCTTCTATCTCATGTCAATGCTCACTAGAGGCCACCCAGGACAAAAAGGACACTGAATGAATGATTTAACCCATACTGGGTGATTTACCCTGTGGAGTCAGACTCTGTCCTTGGTCACCTCAATGTTCATGCCAGGGGTCCATGAGGGAGGCCATATGGTCGACTATGTGGGCTCTATCTCACCAAGGCTGACGTAGCTACTTCTGTTGCTGAATATCTGACTGATGCTGAGCTCTTTACATGACACCATCCCCTGAGAAGACCAATGAATCCCTTGGAGCTGGCGTAGATTTGGGGTATTTAGTGGGAGTCGGTGAGAGGTAGGTTGGAATGTGCTATTGAAAAGGATTTAGGATTTTGGTTCTGAAAAATGGGTAGACTCACTTTTCCCTACTCCTCCCTTCTAAAAACTAAATACCGTGGAAATTATTTAACAGACAACGATAAAAGGACTCTGAAAGTTGGATAGAAGAAGGTGGACTGGCCAGAGACCTCAGGACTGGAGGAAAGATAATATGGTGAGTTCCTTAGGCTTTCCTTTTTATCTCCCATGTAGCCTGGACTGGGTGTCAGAGATGTCTGCAACTAGTATCTCCAACAGGAGATATTCTTTAATATTTTGTAATAATCTTTTATTATGTTTGAACATAATAACCAAATGACCAGGATTCAATACAAACCCACCTGTCATACCAAGAACCAGAAAAAAACCACCCGAGTGAGAAAAGACAATAAATAGATGCTGATACTTCGATGCATCAGATGGTGGAATTATCTGGTAAGAATTTTAAAGCAGTTATTATAAATATGCTTCATAAATTAACATCAGTGCTTCAAAACCAATGCCATAAAAATGCCTCAACATCAATGTCCAGTCATTGATATACAGAACATCAATACTTAGAATCAGGAGACTGGGATGTCACACCCACTAGCTGTGTGACCTTGGGCAAGATTTCCAGCATTACTGGGCACTGATTTCTCTGTCTCCACAGTGGAGGTTAGGTAGACTATGCAACAGCATTCTAGCAGGTCCCGCTGGTTGTCCACCCAATAACCATGTCCCTTGTGTGCTAACAGAACCCTGACTCCAGGTAGAGGAGCAAGGACTTCCCCTAAAAATAGGCATTTTCCAGCCTCCCTTGCAGTGGAGATAGCCTGCATGGACACTTCTGGACAATCGAAGTGCAAGAGGTTCCTGTCCCTTCCAGAATAAACAGGAAACCCTTGCAGGAGGAAGCCCTTTACCTCCTGTCCTTTCCCCCTTCTTCCTGCCTGGATCTTAATCTGAGGTCTGCAGCTACAGCAAGTATCTGGCAACCAGGAGGAGACCAGCAATAGGATGGTAAGGACCGGGGATGGAAAGAAAGCCCAGTGTCCTGACACATTGCTGAGCTGTGCTCCCAGGCTGACAGGCGACTTCTGCACTCCTTGTTATGGGAGAAAAAGACACCTGCACATCGAGGCCACTGCCAGTTGCCTTTCCTGAGCTTGCAGCTGAATGCATTCCTAACTGATTGAATGAGGAAGATGAGGACGAGGGTGCCAGCTGCAAGCCTTTCAATGCCAGGTGCTGTTCTAGCGAGTTTACGGGTTCGACTACATTTCATCCTCACAGCTACCAAATGAGGCAGATGCCAGGATGGTCCCCACTTCAGAGAGGACTGAAGGGAGGGCATGAGTGCTTGTCTGAGAGGCAGGCACAGGGAGTCAGGGGTGGAGTAGGAGTGTGTCCACAGCACTTCCGAGTGCCTGGCGTATTCACGAATGGCTCACAGGTCCTGTTGTGGTTACCTTAGAGGATTTGTGTGTGCGCGCGTGTGTTTGTGTGTCAACACCTCTAAGATGGTGCTATGGCATGGGAATTCCCTTCCTCGCTTCCTGCATCCTTCCCTGGGTCTACTACCTTTTGCCAGGGGCTGGGGCCATATGAAAAGATAAACATCGAGGGCATCCTCCAGCTGATCCCGACATCCCCAGGACTGACGTACGGACTCCAGACCAATGTCAGGATTCTCTCTGCCAAGAAAGGGGGTCCCCGGGCTGGCAGCGCCGACCCCCTCGGGGCCCCGCCGGCTTCGGGCTGTTTCCCGCCGTGACTCCTCCGCTCCGGGAGGGGGCGACAGAGGCCGACGGCTGCTGCCGGGCGCGCTGCCAAAGCTCCTGCCTGCAGGGCGGGCCGGGATCTGGGGTCTCGGGTTCCTGGGGTCCGGGGTGGTCCGTCCGCGGGGGGCGGCGACACCAAGCGCGGCTCCTGCCTGGCGTGGCCTCCGTTTCCCAGGCTTCTGAGCTCAGGGCCCTGGCCGGGCTTCGGGAGGGCCCCGCGCCGCCTTCCCGGAGCCCCGTCCTCCCCGCGCCGCCCCGGCCCTTCCCTCCGCCCGCCGCGGCCCGGCCCCGCCTCGGAGCCTTTCTGGGCGCGGCCTGGGCGGCCCTGGGGTAGTTCCGCGCGCCCCCGCGTCTGCGGCCCCCGGACCCTGAGACCCGAGATGTGCGCCCCCGGCTCTCCACCCCTTCCCGGGGACCCCGGGGTCTCTGAGCCCCGCGCGCAAGCACTGTCTCCTTGGAAGTGGAGCCCCCCAGCCCCACGTCATGTTGCCGGGAGCCCCTCGTTACAGCAAGCGGCTGCCGGGAATCAGGGGCCACTAGGACCTTTACCCTGAACGCTGCGCACCCGTGCGGCAGCTCTCCGCCCCGCCCTTCTGTGGGATTCAAAGTCAAACCGCACTAAGCCATAAATAAGTGGTTGTGGGAATCCAGCGCTGGGCCCCTCCATCCAACAGACTTTATCCACAAATTACTTGAATGCCTTTTTGCATGTTTAGTATCAAACTGAAAAAATTCTCCACTCTTAATGCCCTGCCTGGCGTGTTGGTGGCCCGAGCCGCTTCGCGGTCAGCCCCTGGGGCATGGCTTTGCAGGGAGGCCTGCATCGCAGAGCACCCTTGGGCTTTCTGCTCCCTAAGTTCTGCTAGGGGAGTCCCTGGGGTCGGGGAGCTGGAAGTGCTGGGATTTCCCACCATCCCTAAACACAAGGTTAAGATCCCTGGACCATTGCCCATCCAAGCCCCAGGAACTTGAGGCCTGCAGAGGCCTCCAGGGACCCACCCACAGCCGCCTGGGGCTCTCCAGCCAGGGCTGCGCCCCCTTCCCAACCCCAGCAAGCACTACTGCTTGGGAAGGCCAAGCTCCCAGCTTGTCCCTTTCTGGCCTGAGCTACCCCTGGAGGCCTGGCCCCTGCCCCGCTGTGGGGCCAAGCTGAAAGGCATCATTTCTGGCCATAGTTGCAGGGCAGAGGCTGGGGGCAGTCAGTGGGTGGGCCAGGTGGGCCGGGTGTGCCAGGGAAAGTTGCCAGGCTTTGTTTCTAACTGAGGGTGGGGGTGGGGGGTGGGTAGATGAGCTGGACCTGGGCCTGCCATTTCCAAGGAAACAGTGGGAAACTGTGGGTGTCTCTGTCTGCGGCTTCTTCATGTCATGGGGTGTGTGGTTTCTGGAGCCGCCTGTCAGCCTGACCAACGTGGGGCCGCTGTGGCTGTGGGAACATGTATCCCAAGTCCCAAGCCATTGAGTGAGGAAGCTGCAGAGACGTTGGGAGGTGCTTCTTCTCACCGACCCTTCTCACCCAGCACCTCCTATCTGAGGACTTCCCTCGTGCTGCTGCTTTACCTGAGCCTGAGGTCTGAGGTCTAGACGCTCAGCCCTGATGGCCTGGGTTTTGCCCCATCTGGTCTGCCTGGTGCCCTGGCTCCACCCAACGGGACACTGAAGCGAGGGCACTGGGTCGCGAGACTTGGTAGCTGAAGGGCTCTGGCCTGGGAGCTAAGCCTAAGCTCTCTCCTTCTGGTTTCCAGTGGTTCCCCTACATGTCCTCCTCTTGCCAGCCAGGATCTAGGCAGGAGAGAGGTGGCAGAGTTGCTGCCACGGGGACCTCTGACAAAGGTGTGGGCAGAGTTAGGAAATAGGCAGGTGACGTGCCTGGGGAGGGGCTGCAGTAAGAGCTGTTGCTGCCTCGGGCCTGAAAGAGGCACACGAGGGCTTGGTGTCTGGAATGTGGAGTGTGGAGCCTTGAGAGAGGTCCCCCCAGAGCTGTGGGGTCCAGGCAGCAGCAGCCACTGCAGGCAGGGAGGGAGCCGGGGTCAATACCAGGCTTCTCTCTTCCTGCTCCCCAGGCTCCTGCTGGGCCCCTCTTGGCTGAGCCCACTTGGAAGCTGGTGCCAAGAGGGCAGTTGGTGCAGGCCCTAGCGACTGGTGTTCAGGATAGAACAGGGTGGTGAAGGCGGGTAGGGCATCGGGAGGGGCAGACAAGTGTCCTGCTGGGGGCTGCCACCACACTGCCCGGGTGGGTTTCTGAGTGTGCAGGAACCCTCTCTGGCCGGGGCTGCTGGGCTTTTGCGGCATCGTAAGTGCATCTTAAGGAGTAGCAGCCAGTGGTGTGAGACTCTACCGCACCCCAGGCCATCTGACTACCCGGGCCACTTGGGCTTGTGGGCTGGCCATCTGGGAGGCAAACGGAGTCTGGGGAGCCTCCAAGGAGGAAGAAGTGCCTGACCCCTTTGCCTTCCACACCCAGGTGCCCAGTCCGGTGGTGTTCTAGCGGTAGCCCCAGCGCCCAGGACCACGTCTGCGTGTGGTTGCCTCAGCAAATGCTGTTGTGTCTCCCTGCTAATTCTAAGAGAAAGGCCCAGCTTCAGGTGTCGGGGGGTGGGGCAGGCCTGCGGCTCCTCAGGGGATGGGGTGTAGCACCCAAGGACCTGCTAGTGGGGGGCCCTGCCCTGGCCTCAGGTGAAGCCCAGCCTCTGTCCCAGGCCCAGACACCAATCTCCTGCCCTCTCTGCACACTGAGCGACAACCATGTGATGCTAATACGGCTCCCTGATATTGAGCCCTCCTGCTGTGTGCAGCCCTGCACCCCACGACAACCCTGGGGGACAGGCACTGTTATTAACATCCCATCTTATAGAAAACAAGACCGCAAGGGAGGCTGAATGTGAGTTAAGCGACTTTACAAAGGTCACTGGACAATGCCGGTGGAGCCGTGGCTCCTGCTCAGGCCTCTCTGAGAGCAGACGTTGGCCTCTGTGCCTCTCTGCTTCTCCTAGAAGGTCAGGCAACTGAGGTCCCCGCAGTGGCCCTGGGAAGAAATGGCCGAGTCCCAATTTGATGATGCGCCAGGCCCTTGGGCTGCTTCATGCATCGGGACAGGTCCTTCTCAAATACCCTTCCCTTCGAGACCCTCTTCTAACTGCCACCATAGACCTGCCCCGGGCCCCCATACCCCTGCCTAAAATGCACCTCTAAGCAGTCCTAACAGTCTGCTGTTCAGGTGTGTCTGTGTCTGGAATGGGCCCCTGAACAGTCCCATGCTTACAATGAACCCCTGAGTGGTGCTGTCCCTGGAATGCACCCATAAACAGTCCTGTGCCTGGAATACATGCCTGAGCAGTCCTGTGCCTGGAGCACACCCCTGACAGTCCCATGCCTGCAATGAACTCCTAAACAGTGCTGTGCCTGTAATAGGCCCAAAAACAATCCCATGTCTGTAATGCACCCATAAATAGTCCTCTGCTTCTCTTCTCTCCCCTCTGGCCAAACTTCCACCTCACCCTGCGGACATCCCCGCAGCCCTAGCTCAGTGCCGGGTCTCCCTCTCATTCCTCGGGTGGCTCCTTTGGCCTTGCAGTGTAACAGACCATCCTCAGGAGCTGGCTTCAGGGCAATGGTGACAGGTCTGAGCCCGCATTCAGTGCTTTCTCAGGGGGCTCATTCGGGAAGGGAGAGAAAAAGCATCGTCCCAAAGGGCTAATGTTTCAGGAGCCAATGACCCTGCAGGCCTCTGTGGCTCCAGCTGCTTCACTGGGCTCCTAGGAGCTGCTTCCCTCTGAGCCTGGGGACATTCACCCAGGAGGCCTTAAAAGGCAGGTCTCCCCAAGCCAGCTGGGGTGGGGACTGCTTGTGCTACCTGCTTGGTCCCTAGGCCCTCTGATTCCCTCTACTGGCCAGAGCAGGTTACTGGGGCTGACCGTGCAAGCTGAGGGACCCAGAGTCACACACACACTCAAGACAAGAGCCATCGGGGCAGGCCTGCACGCCGGCTTTGCAGCAGGGGACTGTCCCTGTTTTGAATGTGTCCATCTAGCCGGCTCTGTTCTGAGTCCTCCCTGTTTCTACCTTGCTCAGCTTGAGTGATTGCCGGGCGGCCCCATCTGACTTCCCATAGTGTCTGAGACGCGCATAATCACAGATTTCTTCCGAACAGACCTACGTGGCATAATTTAATGCTCTAATGTTTACATTGTTTTGCTAAATGGCTTGCCATGTCTTTGGGTATATGGTTTCAAACCAATGGTCTTTGGAGGCTTGTAACGTCTCCGCTTGATTTCTTAGGAAGAATGATTTCAGACGTCTGGATGCTGGAGTCAGCAATGGTTCTGCCAAAACATCTGAGTGTAAAATCCGGATGGAAGTTTGCTGGTCTGGGGAGTCCTCCTCCTGCATGGACTTCCCAAGTTGGGGGGCATTAGCCCACCAGGTGCACCCATGCTCAGTGCAGAGCCCCGATAGGGCAGCCTGGTGCGTGAGCTCTGTCCCGGGGGAGGCTCAGCTGCAGGCGCTCACCTTGCACTCACTCTCAGACACAGTTGGAAACAAAGATCTGAGATTGTTTAGAAACTGAACAGTAGCTTACCTGCTAAGAGGAGTTCATTCTAGGAAACCTAGAGAAGATGATAAAATCCCGTAGCTACATGTCTTCTTTAAGGTACCATCTTGAGTGAAGCATTTGTAGTGTTATGAGTGTGTGTTATGTGTTGTTTTAATTTGTTTCTTTTCCTTTGGTCCTCTGAATATTGATCAAAGTGGAAAATTCTCGCCTTCTGGCCTTTCTAAGGATTTCCATCATTGTCACGGTTGTATTGCTAAGGAGACTTATTGCTAGTGTGACCTTTCTTCCTCTCCTCTTTTCCTCCCCTCCCCTCCCCTCTCCTCCCCTTCCCTTCCGTTCCCTTCCCTTCCCTTCTCTCTTTTCCCCTACCCATTTTTATGACAAGAATCAAACAGTATTCAAGTCATTGCCCCTTCCTCAACTATCTGGATAGCCAAAGCTGCAGCTGCTGTTGGCTGAGTGGGGTCATTTCCCATAAGAGCCTGCATTGCCAGGGGAGTAGCTGGTAGCAAGGGTGCAGCCTCCTGCTGTGAAGGCAGTATGGACAACAGTGCAGAATCAGGCAGATGTCACCCAGGTGAAAGTCAAGGGCCACCTGTGCCTGTGGCTTGTGGCCCATTCTTCTTCCATCTGAATCAAGGTTGTATCAGCGTCATCAAGCCAGTTTCTCCTGGGCTGGAACTCTCTCTATCCTGCTAGGAAGCAGGGAGATGAGGTCCACCTGGGTTGGAGAAACTGGGATTTTATTCACCTGTACCCTGTCTGTCATTGATTGAGACTGGGTGAGCTCCTGCAGTCGGGAAAGATGCCTGAGACAGAGTCTGGGTGTTACCACTCAGTAGCCTGGGTCACCTGTAGGATATGTGGGAGAAATGCAGTGCCGACAACTGTTTGCTGCAGCTCCTCCATGTGCCTCGTGTCCCTGGGGCTGCTCCAGCCCCCTGGCCAGGGCCTCTCCTAGAATGTCTTGCCCTGTGTGCCAGATGCCCTGCTCCTTATGATGAGAGTCCTACCCCTGATACCACTGACCTGTGAAAGGCAGGAACCTGCTGAGCTTTTTCTATTCCCTTCCCTGCTGCGCAAGGGTCAAGCCCCACCCTTTGTCTTCTCGCTAGCAGTGGTTGGATTCAGGACCACCTGTTGCGAATTTCTTGACTCTTGACTTGTACTGGAGCTCTCACAGGATCTTCAAAGGATGGGTAATACGGTTTGGCTATGTCCCCATCCAAACCTCATCTTGAATTGTAATTCCCATAATCCTCTCATGTTGTGGGAGGAACCAGGTGGAGATAATTGAATCATGTGGGCGGTTTTCCCCATCCCGTTCTCGTGATAGTAAGTAAGTTAGTTCTCACGAGAACTGATGGTTTCATAAGGGGCTTCCCCGCCCCCCCCCCCCCCCCCGCCGCTTCGCTTGGCACTTTTCCTTGCTGCTGCGATGGGAAGAAGGACATGTTTGCTTCCCCTTCTGCCATGATTGTAAGTTTCCTGAGACTTCCCCAGCCATGCCGAACTGTGAGTCAATTAAACCTCTTTCCTATATAGAGTACCCAGTCTCCAGTATGTCTTTACTAGCAGTGTGAGAGCAGACTAATAGGATGGGAGATAAGTTAAAATTTTAGTTCAGATTATTTTGTTTTCTTAAAAATGAATGGTTTATGACATTAAGGGTACAATAATCAAAACTGTGAGGTACTGGTAGAGGGATAGACATGTAGTTCCATGGAATAAAATAGAAAAGACCCAGAAACAGACCTACACAAATATACCCAACTAATACTTAACAAAGGTACAAGGGCAATCTGATGGAGGAAAGGCTGCCTTTTAAACAAATGGTGTTGGTGAGGGGCAAAAATATAAACCTCAACTTCAACCTTGCACATTATATAAAATTAACCCCAAATGGATTACAGACTTGCATTTAAACCGTGAAAACACTAAACTTTAGGGAAAAAAAATAGAAAATATTTTGGACCAAGGGCTAGGTGAAGAGGTAGTTGTCTAACTTGATACCACAGGCACAATTAAAAAGGCACAATCCAAAAGTGGATGAATTGGACATCAAAACTCACAGGTCTTGCTCTGTGAAAGACTGTTATGAGGATGAAAAGCAACACCACACCTTGGGAGAGCATATTTGCAAACCACATATGCAACAAAGGATTAGTATCTGGAATATATAAAGAACTCTTAAAATTCAACAGTAAAAAAATCCAAACAGTTTCATTAGAAAACAGGCTAAGGACATGAACAGGTATTTTACCAAAGATAATACACAGCTGGCAAATAAGCTCATGAAAAAATATTCAACACCATTAGCTATTAGGCAGAAGCAAACTAAAACCACAATGAGCTATCACTATGTACCCATAAAAATGGCTGAAATAAAAAATAGTGTTAACACCAAATGTTGGCAAGGATGTAGAGAACCTGGATCTCGTATACATTGCTGATAGAAATGTAGGATGGTACAACTCCTCTGGAAAAGAGTACGGCAGTTTCTTACAAGCCCTCACCATATGGCCCAGCAATCGCACTACTGGGTATATATTCCAAAAATTCGAAAACTAAGTGTTCACACAGAAACTTGTATATAAATGTTCATAGAAGCTTTATTTATATTAATACTAGCCCCCAATGGAAACAACTCAAATGTCCTTCAGCAGGTGAAAGGTTGAACAAACTTTGGTACACCTGTATGTCAAAGTACTACTCAGCAATGAAAAGGAAAAGGCTATGGATGCATTCAACAGGTTGGATGGATCTCAGGGGAGTTATGCTGAATGTAAAAAGGCGTCTCAAAAGGTCATCTGTTGCATGATTCCATTTATGCAGCATTCTTACAGTGAAAAATTTATAGAGGTGCAGAATAACAGACTAGCAGTTGCCAAGGGTTAGGGACAGGGAAAGGAGGAGTAGCTGTGGCTATGAGGGTAGCATGAGGGATCCTTGTGACAGACCATTCTGTATCTTGACTGTGGTGGTGTCACAAGAATGTACACATGATAAAATTACGTAGAACTAAACACACACACACAAACATACCATGAGCACACATAAAACTGGTGAAATCCAAACAAGGTCCATGGTCCATATCAAGATCAATTTTTTCATTGTGACATTGTACTACAGTTATGCAAGATGTTGTCACTGAGGAAACCAAGTAAAGGATATATAAGGTCTCTCTGTATTATTTCTTACAACTGCATGTGTGTCTACAAGTATCTTAAAGTAAAAAGTTTAAAAATGGGTTATAAGAGAAATGAAGCCTTGTACACAAATGTTCATAGCATAATTGCCCACAGATGGAAACCATGCAAATATCTGTCAGTAGGTGACTAGGTAAACAAATTATGGTATATTCAGACAATGGGATACTATGCTGCAATAAAAAGCAGTAAACTGAAGATTCGCAGAGCACCTTGGGTGGATCTCATAGACACTATCCTGAGTGAAAGAAGCCAGACACAGAAAAGTACATAGAATCTGGTTCCATTTATATGAAACTCTAGAGGAGACCAGCCTAATTTACAGTTTAGATAGGTAGTTGTGTGCAGCTGGAGGTGGGAGGTTGACAAAGAAAGGGCACGAGGGGCCCTTTTTGGGTGATGGAAATGTTCTCTATCTTCATAGAGGTGGTGGATACCTGTTTTTTTTTTTTTTTTTGAGACAAAGTCTTGCTCTGTTTACCAGCCTGGAGTGCAGTGGCACCATCTTGGCTCACTTCAACCTCTGCCTCCCAGGTTCAAGCGATTCTCCTGCCTTAGCCTCCTGAGTACCTGGGATTACAGGTGTGCACCACCACGTCCGGCTAATTTTTGTATTTTTAGTAGAGACAAGGTTTCACCATGTTGGTCAGGCTGGTCTTGAACTCCTGACCTCATGATGCACCCACCTCAGCCTCCCAAAGTGCTGGGATTACAGGCATGAGCCACTGTGCTCAGCTGGGTACATGTTTTTATGCATTTGTTGAAACTCATCAAAATGTATACTTCATGTACACAGGTGTACATATTTGTCAAAATTCATTGAAATGTACATTTAAAATGAGTGCAGTTTTTGGATACAAATTATATCTGATTAAAAAGAATAGGTTATCCAAAATTCAAGCGGGAGGTTTTTGGCCCTGTTGCTAGCCCTGGTTACAAATGTCAGTGTTAGGACATAGTTTCCCATGTTCCATTGACGACTGGATGAGATTTATCTCTTCAAAGATTTCTCTGTATTTTGTAGATAAGTTAACTCATCCCAGCTGGGCCTTAACAGGCCCATCTACTGTGACTCATAGGCTTAATGATCTATTTAAAAGTGTCCACGGGGAAGAGACTTTTGGCACTGGAATTATATACATCAGTTTTTTGAGGTTAGGCCCTATTCTTGTTTATGTCTCAACTCAAGCGGAGTTCCTTTAGGATGAAATCAAGATGTAATTTAGATGATGTTTTACTAAAGAGTAGCTTGCTGTGGCGGCTATGGCGTGCACCACTTGGATCTCCCTCCAAGAAAGAACTTGCTGAAAGCTGGAGGAGTATGTTAGCCAGTGTAACCGCCGGAGGGATTCTTCCTGCTCCCCGCACAAAGGAAGACAATGGCACTGTAGTAAAGAAGGAGTTTAATAGACGTGAGGCTGGCCACACCATGTGGGAGACAGAGTCAGTACTCAAATCACTCTCCTCCAAAGCTCCTAGGTTGGGGCTGTTCAAAGGCAGTTTGGGGGAAGGGTTTGGGGCGGCCAGGGTTGCTGCTGATAGGTTGATGTGGAGATGAAATCAGAGAGGTTGAAGCTGTCCTCCTGTGTGCTGCATTGCTTCTGGGTGGGGCCACAGGAGTGGGGTTCAGGGGTCCAGGTGGAGTTGGGGTGTCTGACATGAAACAAACACACCCTGAAAAGGTATCTCCAAAGGCCAATCTACAATACAATCTGCAGGAGTAATTGCAGAAGTTGCATATCCTATGACCTCCTGAATAATTGCTTGCCATTCTGAGGAGCATGATGAAATCTTGTGCCATCCAGCTCCATCCCACTGTGGATGTGAATCATCTCCTTGTCCAGCACAGCCACCCTGTGTATGCTACCCCCGACCCGTGACTCAGTTAGTAGCCATCTACGTTATCAGATCGACTATTGCTGTGTCGCAGTGCTTGTAAACCCCGTTTTACTTAATAATGGCTTGTAAACCCCGTTTTACTTAACCCAAAGCAAGAGTAGTGATGGTGGCCTGTTTTTGTAATTGTTCTATTTTATTATTGGTTATTGCTGTTAATCTCATATTGTTCCTAATTTATAAATTACACTTTATCATAGGCATGTATATATAGGAAAAATACAGTATGTATAAGGTTTGGTAGTATCTGCTCTTTCAGACATCCACTGGGGTCTTGGAATGTACCCGCCTTGGATAAAGAGGTCTACTTTATTTCAAATAGAGGACGTGATACAGAGAAGCATTTATACAGGTGGAGGAAAGAGATAAGAAGCTAAATGCAGACAGAACAGGCAATGAAGATGATAGAAAGAACAGGAAGTTCCTCTCTTCTCAGGCCTGGAGGGATAAAGCAGGAGAAGATGCGGTGGAATCCAGGACCTGGGGCTGCCTGGAGGAAGCTGGAGTCATTGCAGGCATGCCTGGGGGCAGCTAGAACCCCAGAGGGATGCATCAGGGGAGCTGGAGCTATGGGGGAGATGCAGCCACTGCCTCAGGTGCTACCTAAGCAGAGAGGCAGACACACACACACACACACACACACACACACACAGAGAAACACCCCGACCTTCTCCCTGCCTGTCCCCCTCCAGTCTTCCACCAGTGCCTGCCCTGTCTAAACTTACCGAGAAGCCAGGAGACAGTGAGGCCTGGGAACCATACATTCCTTCAATGCAGAGCAGAGGAAGGACAGGTCAGGATGTGAACCTGAAAGAAAACAGGGAAATGACCCAGGTGCTTTCTCCAAAACTTTTCTGCGAATTCACTAAAAACATCATTAGGATTCCAGCTAGGTGGCTGGGTGGATAGATGGAGAGATGGATTGAAACGTGATAAAGAAGATGTGTAGCGAAATATTAATGGCAGAAGCCTGATGGTGAGATTCCTGCAATTTTGCTGTATGGTTGGCCATTTTCATAATAAACTATTGTTTAAAATAAACGTCTTTAAGTAGAATTTTTATCTTTCCATGGAAAGAGGCAGGCAAACCTCTGGCATAGCCACTTCTCAAGGGAGCACAGTTGCATAGCCTTTTCTTTCTCCTTGCCAAGAAAAGAGTGAGGGGCAGTGGAACTCCCAGGGTCTGCAGTATCGGTGATCTGCCTTCCGTCCTGGTGGGACCAGAGGTTGTGTGCCCACGGGCAGGCTTCAGTCCAGGACACGCTATGTGTGGCTCACCTATTGTTTCACAACTTTTGAGGTAGATACTCGCATGTCAAAATCTGAAAACTTCTCATATGAACACAGATATCCAGCTTTTCTTTGAAAACAAAAGATTGGACAGCATCAGGCCTGCATGTCTTCGTCGTGACAGCTGTGTGCAGCTGAGCGAGCTGAGCACACCCTTTCCAGTTCACCACCGCCTCCACCGCTCCCTGTATCTATCGTATCACACCTGGCCCACCTTCCTCATTTAGATTTCCTATGTGGTCCCCGAAAACATTTGAATTTAGAACCCTAGATTCATGAGACCACTTCCATTTATAATGAGCACTACAACTATCCCTTCAAGGCGATGCTTCCTAAGTATCTTAGTATTCCTAACTATCCCTTTAAGGCCATGCTGCACGAGTTCATCCATGAACCCTCTTTTGTGGCTTGCCATATCCATGTGCCAACACTACTTGGTTAAAACTTTAAAAACAGATTCTCTTAGAGTCAAAGCCTATTTTTCCGGTTTCCTAAGTAGTAATTCCCATAAGACCCAGAGTTTGGTGTGCTTAATAGGCTTTTTTCCCCTAACGCAAAACAAAACCTGTGTGCAGCTAAACCCTCAGAGATCATCTCTTGCGCTCTGGTGACACCTGCACCTCCTCCCAGGCAACACGATTTGTGTGCCCAGGAAGACGGACCCTGTCTTATTAGTGTGGCCATCCCTCTCCCCAGATGGCCTTGCTGAGTTACACTTTACTGATCCTAGGTCATCTGTGCTTCTGCTGCACTAGGCTGCCTTTCTTGTGAATCTCTGAGCCTCAGAGCATGTAGAGTGGCCTCTGAAGTCCCCACCACTCCAAGAGCTGCCTGGTTCTTGCCCATTCTGACTCCTGGTCCTTCCATGCCTCCTTGGATTCAGGACATCCTCAGTTTGCTTAAGTTTTCTCAAGTTCATTGCTGTTGCTTGTACACAGAAGCCTTTAACTAGTTCAAGGTATAAGTCATTCATCGTGGATAGGGTGTGTGATGGGAGGTAGGGACACGGCTTGGAGGGTAGACAGAGGCTACGGATGAGAGGGTCTTCTCTGTCACACTTAAGGATTTGATGGTCAGTGTCATTGACAGAGTATTAATAATTTCCTCTCTCAAGAAACCAACAACTTGTAGGAATCATCATGTTATGCCAACGATGGAAATAGGAATAAGAACAACAGCAGCAACAATAACAACACCCACATTTAGCAAGCATGTACCATGAGTCCGGCATGCATATCATCTCATTTAATGGTCATAAGAACACCCTGAGGAAGCTACACTGACTCTGCTATTTCACAGGTGAGAAAAATGATATTCAGAGAAGTTGAGCTACACAAGTAATGCCCCACAGCTGCAAGTGATGGAGTCAGTGCCCAGTCCCAGGTCCGTTTGACGCCCATGTCCACACACTTCATGACTTGCTGTTTGCAGGCTTTTGATGCTGAGTCATTTCCTGTCTTTTGGTGAGTTAATCCCAGTCCCTTCCATCTTCACTGATAGGTCAAGTGGCTTTGTTACTCTTGGATTTCCCTCTGGGTTCTCCACCTTTGCTCTAATATAGCATCCTGAATTGGGCACAGTGTTGTGAAAAGAGCATACAAACTGACTTGCCCAATGTGGCCAATTTTGGCTCCCATAATGATGCTGTGTGTTCTCCTTCTTCACTAGGTGGGAACCAGCAGTTACGCAAGCAGCCTCCACCCTTCAGAGGAATGAATTCCTCTCCATTCCGGCCAATACCACAGAATACTCTGGAAAGAAGATGAGAGGTTGGTGTTCTGATGTTACTAAGCCCTCATTTTCTGGCTCAGTAATGCCCACTGACTTTTACAACCAGAAGGGCTCTGTACATGATGTATTCTGCAAACCCATCCTAGAGCAAGCAAGAAGGTGGGTTGGTTATGCTGTCCTCCACGGGAGGCTGTCCCAGTTTACACTCCCACCAACAGAGTATGGGAATCTCTGCATATGCTGGGTTCGTCCCGCAAAGGAAATAGATGAGGGAGCAGAGACAGTTAAGGCCAACCAAATAGTCACCCACTCCTCTAACTTCCAAGCCTTCCCCAAGTGGGGATCACATGGTTATTCTGGTCAATGGAATCTCAGTGGAAGTGACATGTCATTTCTGGGCAGAGGCATTTGAAAGGCATTGTACTTCCTCCAGTTCTCTCTCTCTCTTTTCCTCTGCCGTGATGCCTTTGGAGACCACAGGCTCCAAATGATGCTAGCTGTAAGATGGAGGAGGCCACTGGCCTGCCCAGGACTAACTTGATTGAGCATGGTAGCTGGTCTTCAAAGAGGGCCTCGATGAACCACGTCTCCTGATATTCACACCCTTGTGTCATGCCCTTTCCTGTTGAATCTGAGCTGGCCCTCTGATACCCTTGAACCAATGGAATATGGCAAAAGAGATGCTCTGCCAGTTATGGATCCAAGATGGATTCAAGCCCTAAGAAATCCTGGTAGCTTTTTCACTTTTGGGAGCCTTAATCTGCCTTATATGAAGTGTGGCTGAACTTACCAAGTTGGAAGAGAGGAGACCTGAGAGTACATGGAGAGAGAAGATCCTCAGCTATCTTAGTGTTCTCGCCATCCCTGTCAAGGTACCAAGTGTGTGAGTGAACCATCATGGATTTTTCAGCCCAGTTGAGGTCTTAAGGGACTGCATCACCAGCCAACATTCTGTGGAGCAGAAAGAACCACAGAGCAGAACCCGCCTAACCCACAGAATCCTGAGAGACAATAGAATGGTGGTTGTTTTGTCCCAGTAAATCTTATAATGTTTTGCCTATAGCAATAGACAACCAATGCAGTAAGAGAGTAGCTGGTGACATTTTGGCTACTATGACTTGGCGGTTTGTTGGAATAGTTAGTGTCTGCTTCCTTGAGGTAGCAGATGACTAGTGCATTATACCGATCAAGAGATAGCCTTGAGCTCAGGCAAAGGTGTAAAGACTGGGAGAATGTGCAGACACAACAGTTGTTCTCCTCATTGCCTGATTGAGTAGAAAAGGAGACTGAGAGCAGAGAAGTGACAGTGACTCTGAGAGTCCCAGCCTGTGACCATGAGAGGGTTCATGGTTTTAATGAGGGCTGGGGACCCAGGAACAGGAGTAAGTCTGCTTGAGGTAAGAAACTAGAAAAAGAAGGCATTCGAGTTTTGGATCTAAGGTGCTGATGGGCTCTCAGTAGGAAAGTAACCATCAGGTAGAGGGCATTTAACTTTGCTGCTCAGACGAGAGGCCAAGGCCGGACATAAGAGGGGAAGTGAGAGCTGAATCCATGAGAGAATGACACCCATGGAGAGAGTGGAGGGAAAGGGAGAAGGCAGAGGTATAGTCATGGAGAATGCCTTCATTGAATTGGCATCTGGGGAGCTAGCAATCAGGGAGGGAGACCAAAGAAGAGCGGAGACAAAGAGATAATTCCTCAGAGCCTGGGGTCAGAGAATTTCACTTAGTGAGCAGGAGTCAGTGGTATCAAAGCCTGTGGTAGTGCTAAGACGGGCACTGGCAGCAGAACCCCAGACTCAAGCCAGAGGCAATGGTGAGCAAAAAGTATTTGATCTTCATCTATCCATCTGCCTATCCCTTCATTTGTCCATTCATTCACCGATTCACCCACTTACCCATTCACCCATCCACCCATCCATCCACCCATTCACCCACCCAGTCATTCACCCATTCCCTCATCTACCCAGCCACTCATCCACCCATTCACCCACCCACTCATTCACCCACCCACCCATCCACCCATCCATCCACCCATTCACCCACCCCACTCATTCACCCATTCCCTCATCCACCCATTCACCCACCCACTCATTCACCCACCCACTCATTCACCCACCCACTCATTCACCCATTCACTCATCCACCCATCCATCCACCCATCCAACCCATCCACCCATTCACCCACTCATCCATCCATCTATCCATCCATCCATTCATATATCCATCCATCCATCCATCCATCCACCCACCCATCCATCAACCAATCTGTCCATCCGTCCACCTATCCATCTAATAAATCCTTGTCAGAGCCTGCCATGGGCCAGGAATGGGTATCGTATTAGGATGCAAAGTAGATGTGGTTCTGTCCTTTATTGAGAACATTTAATGGTTCCCCTCAAACCCTAATATGCCCAGATTTCATGATAAGTTCTCTCCTGCATATGAAAGGCAACAATAAAGATACTAACCACCATTTGTAGAGCACTTGTTTGGGACCAGCTGCCATTCCTTGTGTGTTATGTACATTGTACTACTTAATCCCCCCAATAACAGCAACATAAGGCGGAGACTATTTGGAGGTGAGGTGATTGAGAGTTGAGAGGTCTCAACTGAGGCCAAGACAGGGTGAGCATCTCATCAAAGCATGAGGTGGCCTTGGGAGTCACACTCATATTGTAGGTCTCCAAAGCTGATGGCCACTGACCCATGTTCTTGTGAGTGCCTTACGCCATCACCAGGCCCTCCTCACTGCCATTCACTGACAGGAGAAAGGGGCTCCCTTGCTCTGATATGGACATCAGAATTTAACTTCTCATGGAAGCAAAGCTATAGATGATGTTGAGGGGAACTGGAAAGGTGAAAACGGTAATGCATTTCAGATACTTTATTGAAGAAGGAGACATCTATGGGTTAACTTGGTGACCAATGAACATAGTTTCTATGGGAAAATGAGTTTCAAACTCCAAACAACTGACTTGGAAACACAGTCCTGGAACTCAGCCTGCATGTAAATCAGGGTCTGTCTGTAACTGTAAAAATTGTTTATTTTGAAAGTGGACCTAACTGGGCTTTCCTTTCCTCACTCTTGTTCTTTCTCTTACATTTTTTCTTTTCATTATGCTGTGCAAAGATCCCCAGACTTCCTCTTCTAGCTAATTGGCACTAACCACATTGTCCCCTAGCTGAGTATACATTTTTGTAAATACCCCCTAGAGGTTCATTTCATCGTGATGGAAAATGTAATTCTGTTTTCCTAAGTGACGGGATATGTTTATCCAGGGACTCCAAGTGGGCTCGGGTGGTGGGGCCAGATGGCTCCAGATGTCCTCAGTGTAACCCGAGGAGTTGAGCCCAAAGGCCCTCCCTGAGCCGCATGATGTGCAGCGAGGGCCAGTGTAGATGGAGCTGTCCACATGGCCCACATGGTTCTGCTCTGTGGAGGCCTGAGATGGTGTTGTAGGCGGGGGAGGGCTTGCTCTCGCTGGAGCAGTGGTGGGGCCCTCCCAGCCAGATGTGAGTCATGCCTATTTTTAGCATGCCACTCACCCAGGTGGGCCCGGCGCCACCCAACTGCTCTCCAGATTCTGTGTCTCTATTTCCAGAGTCGGATGGCTAGACCAGTCAGGGATTTGGTGGCATTTTCCGGCCAATCCTTCTGTACGTGTGACTCTCAGCAGGGTTGGCAATGGAAAGAAGGAAAATTAGCCATTTTGGGAACTGGTGACATTATGAGAGTGACATTTGTTTTATGGCTGTCAGGGCTTAGTAAGCCAGGGGCTGGAGTAGGGATGAGAAGTAGCTGTGCACTTGCCACCACTCCAACTCATCTACAGGGACAGAGGTGACTGACTGGTTACGATGCTCTTTCTCCCCTGTGCATGAATGCAGCTTCGGAAAGTGCCATGGTCAATTAGACATGTCTGTCTCTGGGGGTGGTGAGGAAATCCCCATGGCCATGCACTGCTAATGTGCCATCCTGGGTTGATGGGTGTTGAGACATGACTTACTTATTGTGTAGAATTTACTAATCTCTACCTTCTTGGCAGCGGTTTGTTAGTGTGGACAGAATACCTTAATTTTAATTTGGGGCTCCTTAGAAGCAGACCAAGACAAGAATTTGAGTTCAAGTTTACTTGGGCGGTGATCCCAGGAGGACCTGAAAGTGGGCCAGTGAGACAGGGTGTGCAGACAGGCAGGTGGCCACTGTGGCCTGCTAGGGTTCAGTCTCATTGTGGACCTTGTGGGGACTGAGTAGAGCATGGCTGAGAGTTGTCCCTCCCTAGGGCTGAGGAAGTAGGAGCCCCCATCTCCAGCCTGTCACTGAGTGAGGCTATCATGGTTGAATAGCATCCTGGTGCTTTTGTCCTGTCTGCCTGGGGGCCATGCATGCCTCTGTGTCCAAAGAGAGCTCTCAGACTGAGCTGCAAGGGAGCTGGTAGGAAGCTAGGGAGAGGAGTTCTGGGTTCTGGGTGGGATACAAGAGTGTCTGCTATGGAAGACCATTCATGACAGTGTCATGAAGTGGAGAGAGCACCCACTCTGGACTGCAAGAACTGGTTCATACCTCTGCCTCACTGTGCCATGGTAGATAAGCCACTCAACCTCTCTGGCAGCTGTAATCCCTGCTCTGTGACCTCAAGGGGCTGCTGCGAAAATGTTACCAAAGCAAACTTGGGGTCTGCTCGCCCAGGGCAGTAAGGACAAATATCCACACTGAGGTTTTGCAGTGGGAGAACAGAGGGCGTTTATTTGCAGGATGCCAAGCAAGGAGAATCAGACGCTTACACTTAAGACCCTAGGTCCTCAGTGGCTTACAAGCAAGGGCTTTTAAAGGCAGGGGTAAATTTCAGGAAAGCAGAAGTTACAGGCAAAATTGTAAATCAATACATGGAGGTTGATATGGTTTGGCTGTGTCCCCACCCAAATCTCATCTTGAAATGTAGATCCCACAATTCCCACATGTTGTGGGAGGGACCTGGTGGGATGTAATTGAATCATGGAGGTGGGTCTTTCCTGTGCTCTTCTCATGGATAGTGAATAAATCTCATGAGATCTGATGGTTTTATAAAGGAGAGTTTCCCTGCACAAGTTCTCTCTTTTTGCCTGCCACCATCCATGTAAGATGTGGCTTTGCTCCTCCTTGCCTTCCACCATGATTGTGAGGCCTCCCAACCATGTGGAACTGTGAGTTCATTAAACCTCTCTCCTTTATAAATTACTCAGTCTCAGGTATGTGTTTAACAGTAGTGTGAGAATGGACTAATACAGAGGTTATACATTGGTTTAACCTAAAAAGACGATTATCTTGAAACCTGGGAGCTTACAGTTCCTATAGGTGCATTCAAAAACTCCCTTATTTGCAATTGGTTAAGGAAGTGAAGCTTTGCCTAAAACCTTGGGGTCAGCAGAAAGAAACATTAAGATCTGGCCTGTGGTCATGATTTTCTCCAGGTCTCTGTGGACAGAGTTCAGTCCTCAGCTCCCCCCTTATCTGAGGCTGCATGCCAGCAGATGGATTCCGTGGGGGATTTGGGTTTCTGAAAAACAACTCAGAGACCTATGTTAAGATGCTGTCTTGATAGGAATCACACACCTTGTGGCTCTAACTTCCTTGGTTATTGTTTTAAGTTGTTGTTACCTTCTTACTCATCAGGTTGCTTATTTACTTCTGAGGACCAGCTAGGTGCCTGCAAATTCCTTTGAAGGAACTCAAGATTTTCTTTTATTTCCATGCTTGGAGACATCTGGCAGACCCCTAAGAGGGGTCCCTGCTCTGTCTCAAGAATGAAATGAGGTAATGTCTATGAAAATGCTTTGTTAATTTTAGAGATCTCTGTAAACATCTGTGTGAAGATAAATTTTGACTGCCTGTTTAACTCCAGGGAAATGCTAATTGTGATCTCTCACTTCCCACCTGCCACACAGGTGGCACATGGCCCAGCCTGGCCCAATGGAGTGTTCCCTCTTCCCGACTGCAGTGGTCGGCTCAAGAGGAGCACGTGACCCATGCCGGGCCAACCAGGGTCTCCCCTGGGATTGATATGTGGGTCCTGGGAGACAGAAGACCTCTGTCCTTGCCCAAGGAGGCTGTAAGTGTGGGGTTGTTGGTGGTCACTGTGTCACACTGGGGAGGCTTCCCTGGAGAATAAATCAAGGAGAGCCATGCAGGGCTGACTGGCAGAGAGAAAGACAGAGAAAGAGAGAGAGAGAGAGAGAAAGAGAGAGAACCCTGGCACAACCTTTACTGGGTCCCTGGACCCAGCTGTCACCAAATCTGGCACCATTCTCGAACTGTCCTGCTAGGTGAGTCTTTTTGCTTTCATCCATTGGAGCTGGGGTTTCTGGGATTCGTGGCAGGAACCCTGTTAACTGAGGATAGAGGCATTTGGAAGTGATGGGGAGCCTGCTGCGCAGGTGCTGGGTTATATTGGCTGCTATTGAGGGATCTCGAGGCAGGTACTGCCTGGCCTGCATCAGGTGTGGAATGGCAAGGGGCCCCACATTGACCAAATTTGCCCCAGGCGCAGTGGGGTTGCCTTTGCAACTTGTTGACCAGGATTCTGCCCCCCTACCCCATCCCTGAGGGGCCATATCTACTTGGCACCTGACCTACCAGTGGGCAGGTTCCTTAAGGCCCTTCCCCTTTCCCTGCAGGGCCTTAAGGTTACTCAGGCTTGCTGGTGTCTGTGATTCACTCCCAGTTCTGGGGAAGAACTAGTGCCCGCTGATGACTTAAGAGGCAGCCTCTCTCTGGGGATGCATTCGCAGCTTTGTTGTAGAATCTGGTATTCTCACATTTTCCTCCCCAAGTAACTCCAGCTGGGGAGGACAGTGAATGAGCAGCCCAGACACCAGGGGTCAGGCTTTGGGCTGGGTGAAATATCTCCACTGTCTTCACATTCATCCTTAACAAGCAAGTGAAATTTGCTTTCTATGACATAATCTATCACCATTTTACTTACCATCAAATAATGTTTTCAATGACTGTAGTCTGCCACCCTCTGCTTGGAGTTTAGCAACATTCCAGAGCGACGGGCGAGATTGAGCCTGTGATCTCTCACCCTTCCTAGTTCTGCTGGAGTACGAGGACCCTAGTGCCACAAGCAGGGCCCATGTGAAAGGGCTAAGCTGGGGTGGGGTCCCCGTGCCCTGGACGGTGTGTCCTGCCTCCCACTCCCTGCCCGGGCCTTTCCTTTCTCGTCTCCCACTGCCATCTGATGTGCCCTCCTTCCCTCTCCTCTCGGAGGACACGCTCCCCCTGGGGCCGCCCCAGGCACCAGCATCTCCCTCAGGATACCCTGGTTTTCCTAAGGAGCCCTTACCCACGTTCCCTCTGCCGCTGTCATGGGCGTTGAGCTGTGGCCTGGCCATCTTTGGGGCCCAAGTTCCTGGGGAAAGGAAGGATGCAAGGTGTTGAAGGCACCTCTGTCCCCGCAGCACAGAGCAGCCTGCCTGGCAAATATGTGGTAGGTGCTCACTAAGTGAGGCTGAGCACCACTCCCTGCAGGCCACCTCCCTCTCCGCTTCTCTGTGTGGGACTGGTTTTCCTGTGTGATCCGAGAGGAAGCGGTTTGGAAAGGCCTTAGGGGAGTGAACCTCCCCGAGCATGGCCAGCAGGAACTGGGGTGCTCAGGGGGAGATGGAACCAGCCACATGAACTTGCCATTAACTCTCGGGAAGAGGTGGGGGTGGTGCAGTCCAACAGCCTTGAGTGCACTAAGTGTTTGCAGTGATGGTTCCCAGCTGTTTTTCATTTTCGCAGGGGACTGAAGAGGAAATGGGTCTCAGCTGCAGCAGGAAGGGTCTTGCATTTAAAAAGTGAGGGACATGCTGTCACTCCAGAGACAGATCCTGGATGAGGCCCAAAATACAGAGATGCATCTTTAGGGCCATATGATGTGGGCTCTGGAGAGAGGGTCAGGAGCCCCAGGGGTGCCGGGAGGAGCATGGTGCCTTATCCTCCTGCGCAAGTGAAGGAAAATCAGCTCCTTCTTCCTCCCCACATGCCTCCCCGACTGGACCAGCAGAGAGGGCCTGCGTGGTGAGGGGGTGGTGATAGCAGGACATGCTTGTTTGGGCAGAGGTTTGGCCAATTCCTTTTTTTGTTATGGAGGGCTTGTGTGTGCCTCCAAGGAGCTGCAGCGGCCCCGGTGGGACTGGATGACGCCAGAAGAAACAGCTGTCGACTTGCTAAGGGTTCATCGGGGCTCAGGGGAGCTCAGGTTTTCCTCTGCGATGTGTGCTATAGAACTGCGTGCATCCTCGCATAGCGTGGGGAGCTAAGCGCTCCACAGGTTCCTCGTGTCATTCTCCGCAGCTCTGTGTGCTGCACACCAACTTTGATGCAAATTTGCCCAACTGATTTTTGACAAAGGTGCAAAAGTCATCTTGTCAACAAATGGCGACGGAGCTCACGGCCATCTGCCGGCAAAAGAATAAATGGGCAGTCTTATACATTAACTCAACCAGAATCATGAACTCAAATGCCAGGCATAAAGCCATGAAGCGCTTAGGAAAAGCACGGGAAAGAATCTTTGGGAACCAGGAGGAGGTGAAGAGTTCTTGGACTTGGAATCGAAAGCACAGCCCATAAAGTGAAAAAGTGATAAAGTGGGCTTCGTCAAAATTAATGGTTTTTGCTCTGGAAAGACGCTGTTTAAAAATAATGAACAGCTTTAGAGAAGGAGAAAACATTTGCAGACGGCAGATCCAACAAAGGACTGGTATCCAGAACATGGAAAGAACTCTCCATGCAGAATGTCAGTGGAGTGACCTCCCCAGAGGGCTGGGATGCCAGGCACTGCCCCTTCCTCTAGAACTTTCTTCAGTGAAGGAAACATTTGCTGGCCCTGTTCACTATGGTGGCCACCAGCCACACATGCCTCTCATCCCCGGTCACTGAGATTCGTCTAAGGGTGGGCACGTGGTGCAGGCTGGCCTCTCACAGCACCTCCTTTTGCTGCCCTGTGGCCTTGGCCTGAGACCCAGGGTGGGGGAGGTTAGTGCCCACCTGGCTGGGCATCACCACCTCCTGTGTAGCTTGTGTGTCAGGCCGGGCATCCCAGTGCCTTGTACTGTTGGCCTCACTGCTGTGCTGTTGTGCACAGTTGGGGTGGATGAAGCTGAACTGAGGAAAGGGTGAGGCGTGTGTGGGTGTTGAAAAGGTGTTCGGCTCCTCGTCTGTCAGATGTGGGCTTCGTCACTCCCTCTGTAGAATGAGGAACGGGCTTGCTGGCCAGTCAGTCAACCCCTGACCCGTGATTACAGCCAGACCCTGGACACCCCCTAGGGCCTGTTCAATGGTCGTTTATGCTTTTTCTCAACACCACGATGCCTGCTTTAAGAAAATGTTTTTGGCAAAAATGTATTGAGTATACAGGCTGTATGAAAAACTGCCTGAATTTGTTGGACTTGGGGATTTGGAAAGTTACCATGTTATCCGCTGGAGATCAGAACCCAGATGGCCACCTCCACATCACATTGTCATGTGGTACACAGCCATCATGCACTGTGGGCTTGGCTGGGGAGCTCCTGCCTCCCTGGACCTGCCTTTCCCTTGCTGGTGCCTCAACATGGGAGTTGGAGCTGTGCGCCTGGACCAGGGTTGGACCTTGTCCTTACTGCCCATGAGCCTGAGGCCTCTTCTCACACTCAGAGTGATAGCTGCAAGCTGGTTCCACTTTCCCACCTCATCTTCTAGAACTTTCTGTGTCATTTCTCTAGTCAGTCCTCCCTGGACTCAGCCTCCCCTCACACTTCCTCTGCCCCTCCCACTTGATTTTGTCCTAGCTCTTCTCACTTTAACACAACAGGCTCTCTCTTATGTATCTGAATCCCTTTCTAGAGTGGAACCTCCCTGAGGGCAGGAGCCTTAGCCTGTCTCCTGTCTCCCAGGGCATCAGAGAGCAGCATCCAACATGGGGAAGCTTCTCAACACATGCTTGGTGAATAAACGATCAAATGGAATGCCATGCACATGACACCATGCAGTCATTTTTGGCACAAGAAGAACCAGTTGGATCCGTATCAGAAAGCAGGCAGGACGGTGTGTTCCCTTGGCTGGAGAGCTCGAGAGCAGCCAGTGCTCTAGTGAGTGACACACTAGACTGGCAGGGTTTGCAGGAGTTGGTGTCATTTATGCAAACAGCATCAGCAGCAGCAGCAGCAGGAGATGGACAAAAACCGTTAACGGCCTTTTCAATAAACGAACAAGAAGACCCTTGGACCGCACTTCCTTCTGAGCTGACTTCTGTAAACACACGCCGGTCAAGCCCAACTCCCTGCTCCCAGTGGGGGCGTTTCAGCCTGGCTTCTGCCAAACAGGAAACACTTGGACTTCCTGAAAATGCTTTTCTTATCTTTGACCAAAGTGCTAACTTAGAGGATCTTGATGTGGACATTGGGCAGTTTGGGGAGCTGTCAAGAATTCCACGGAGGTCCCCAGCACACGGGGCGTCTCTCCAGGCCCAGGTGCTGGAGAAAGGAGAGGGCACAGCATGCTCCCTGGCTGGGTCTGAGGGAGGATGGAACCAGCATGGCCCTCCGGGGAGTGGGGAGGGGAAAGGAGCATGGTCGGGGGAGGCACTTGGAGAAGGCGAGGCCACAGATCAGACTTGCCCTCACCCTGCTGTTGTGGGCAGAGAAATAACAAGAAACAGTTGAATAAATAAAGCTTTCCACTCAAAATGGACCACAGACATGTTTTTCCACTTTTTTATTCTTTTTTTTTTTTTTTAAGAATGAAGAGAAATCTCCCCATCTGGGCATTCTGAAGGGGAATTTTATTTTCCTTCTTTTCTGAGTGACCTCTTCCAGCTTGGTAAAAAACCTGCTCAGATCAGGAAATATTAAGAACTGGTGGGTCTGCTTGTGCTCAGAACCTTCCAGATGTGAGGGAAGGGCTACCTGAGCCTGGGCCTTTGTAGAGAGATGGGCTGGAGTCACTGTGGCCCAGCTGCTGGGCTTCTGCCCTTCCTCTTCACCTGAATTCTAACGCGTCGGAGAGTCGGGGGTTGCTGGTGATGGATGAAGCTGTGATGGGGACCCTGAGCACCTGGACTCAGCTCCCCTTCCCATTTTCTCAAGCCCTTCCCTGGGCAGGGCTGGAAATACTTTACTAAAATGGCCCCTCTGCCAGCCCAGAGAGATCCACGTTTGCACCCTGTCTTGGAAATACTTTCTGGATTAGATGTGGGTCTTAAGCCCCTTGTCTCAGTACCCTCCTTGAGGAAGGACACCTGAAGGTCACAGCCTTACGTGTTCGGCCCCCCGAGGAACTGGGACACAGCCTGGCAAGGAGCAGCTTGGGGAGCTGCTGCCTTTGGTGATGTTGCCCCACAAGCCCAGTGTACTGTCCTCTGGTCCTGCCTAGTCTTGAACCCCTCACTCAGCTTCATTCCCTGCCCAGGCAAATGGCACTAGGGACAGCGACACGCAGAAGTTCCAGGTAACAGGACAACTGGCTGTCCTCAGGGGAGGGGTGGGCCCCTAGAGGGCAGGGAGAGTGAACGTCTTCTGGAGCCATGGTGCGGGGGAGGACTGGGGCGTCCACCTCTGCCATGCCTGTGAGAGTGCAGGAGAGGTCGAGGGCTTGGGGTCTGATTCTTGTCACTTTTGAAGGGCAGGGATCTGCCCTATTTTGTCTCAGGCTGTGTTCTCAGGGCTGAGAACAGCTCAGGACTCAAGGAATAAATGGGCAAAGAAAGAAAGTCCCAGCACCTCTAGATCCAAAGTCTCGACTGAAAGAAAGCTGTGTGGATTAAAGAAAACACCTTTGGAATCTCCAGATGTGGCTTGGACTTGGGCAATACTTTCTACTGAGTCGTTGGATTCCAGGCCAATCTCTTGACTTTTCCAGCCTCAACTGCTTTACTGGAAAACCTGGGAACGGGCGATGGAGCACACTGTGGAAGGGGTGGCTGTGGGAGAGTATAGAAAGCAGCCTGGTGGGTTGGGTGGGTTGCTTTTCCCTGGGGAAGCCCTAGCTGGAGTATTTATTACACGAGCAGGTTCCTCACACACCATGCTCAAATTACCCAGGCCGCTGCCATTTCTCCTTCTTTGAAAGACACTTATTTCTTGGTGAGAAAGATGGTATACACACGTCTCTGCCAGGAGAGCCTGGGAAGCAGTGTCTCTGGGAAAAATCTGGGAGGTCCACAAAACCCACCTGAAGCAAGAGAGGCAAGAGCAGTGAAGGACCAGAGAGGCCTTAGAGCATTGCCGACAAGGTCCAGGGGAACCCTGGCCACTGCCGCACTCTGCTCTATCAAATGCTGAAAGTTAAACCGGCCACATGAGCGAGTCAGTGGCCACCAGCATGGAAGCATCCTCTTGTTCTCATTGATATGGGAGCATCCTCTTGTTCTCATTGATTGGTAACCTGGTTCTTTCATTTTCATTTCATTTCCAGAAACAGGCTGTCTCCCCTCTGGAACAATAAATACACTGAAGTGTCATGAAAAGGTCTTTGAACTTTGTTATAGTTACTAGCACATGCATTTGAATTTTTTTCTTAGTTGTTCATCAACTAAAATTAGCTATTCATCAAAACCATAATGTAATGCTGTCTTCGTAGTAAACCTTCTCAGGGGTTGTCTCTGATGACAATGGTTTCGGTTTTTCCTAATTAATCTGTTCCAAATATTTGTCTTTGTAGTTTGCTCTAGAGTGAAGAGGGCTGCTATGGTCAGAATGTTTGTGTTCCCCCAAATTCTTGTGTTGAAATTCTAACTCCGTCTACAAAGAACTCAAACAAATTTACAAGAAAAAACAACCGCATTAAAGAGTGGACGAAGGATATGAAAGACACTTCTCAAAAGAAGACATATGCAGCCAAGAGACACATGAAAAAATGCTTGTCATCACTGGCCATCAGAGAAATGCAAATCAAAATCTCAATGAGATACCATCTCACACCAGTTAGAATGGTGATCATTAAAAAGTCAGGAAACAACAGGTGCTGGAGAGGATGTGGAGAAATAGGAACACTTTTACACTGTTGGTGGGACTGTAAACTAGTTCAACCATTGTGGAAGACAGTGTGGTGATTCCTCAAGGATCTAGAACTAGAAATGCCACTGTACCCAGCCATTCCATTACTGGGTATCTACCCAAAGGATTATAAATCATGGTGCTATAAAGACACATGCACATGTATGCTTATTGCAGCACTATTCACAATAACAAAGACTTGGAACCAACCCAAATGTCCATCAATGATAGACTGGATTAAGAAAATGTGGCACATATATACCATGGAATACTATGCAACCATAAAAAAGGATGAGTTCATGTCCTTTGTAGGGACATGGATGCAGTTGGAAACCACCATTCTCAGTAGACTATTGCAGGGACAAAAAGCCAAACACTGCATGTTCTCACTCATAGGTGGGAACTGAACAATGAGAACACCTGGACACAGGATGGGAAACATCACACACTGGGGCCTGTCGTGGGGTGGTGGGAGTGGGGAGGGATAGCATTAGGAGATACACCCAATGTAAATGACAAGTTAATGGGTGCAGCACACCAACATGGCACATGTATACATATGTAACAAACCTGCATGGTGTGCACATGTACCCTAGAACTTAAAGTATAATAATAATAAAAGAAATTCTAACTCCCAAGGTGATGGTATAGGAGGTGGGGTCTTTGGGAAGGGGATTAGGTCATGAGGGCGGAATCCTCATGAATGGGATGAGTGTCCTTATGAAATGGGAGTTCGTTCAGCCCGTCTACCTTGTGAGGACACAGCCGGGAGGCGCCATCTATAAACGAGAACGCGGGCCCTCACCACACCCCAGGTGCTGGTGCCTTGATCCTGGATTTCCACCCCCAAGAACTGGGATGCACAGATGTCTGTGGTTTATGGGCCACCCAATTTATGGCATTTTGTTAGAACAGCCTGAAATAAGGGCTCTGTTTGTACAACACTATAAAGTGAAAGCACCTTGATAGCTAGGTTTGAAGACTCCTTGGTGTCTTTGGCAGTTAATGTGCATTGATGTTAAACTTTCATCTGCAAAAGTTGAATTCTACATTGTTAGCAAAAAGGATGGTTGCTTGACTCGATATTAAACCTCTTTGTCCCGCCTCTCTGATTAGGAAATGTTTTTATTTAGAAAGCCTAACACAGGCATGAAAATCACGCCAGGCCCGTTCCTCCTCCAACAGGGGACTCTGGCTGGGGGACTTCCCTTCTTGGAACTGTGCCAGAATCTGAGGCTCCTCCAACCAGGTCCTCAGGATTGGGAGTTGCTCGGTATGTGGAAAAAATGCAGTTTTCTTCTCAAAAAACGTGATCCATGTGGTGGTCATCGGTGAGCATTCACTGAAGCCCTGAGGAGGGCAGGACTGGAGTCAGTGTTGGGGCCGACCAGGCTCTCTCCGTCCTGCTCTGTCACTCTTGCTTTGCTAGTTTATCCCACGAAGACGCCGTGCTCCCTGCCGTTTAAGCCTTTGCTGTGTGAGGCCCTCCCATGAACCCTACCAGGGTAGGGGTGGCGATGCCCCAGGCCATGCAGGAGGGATCAGGCAAGGCCACATTCCACAGGAAGCCTGGTGCCCAGAGAGCTGCCCAGCAAGGTGGAGCCGGCGGGAGCTGCTGCAGCTGGTGGGACCCGGAAACCAAGTCCAGGGAGAGTGCGAGCCAATTCTCACCCAGCCATACCTGCCTGCCATGGGGCCGTTGGGCCTACCCAGGTCGAGAGGCTTTTGTAAGCCGACCCATCCCTCAGGAGCTCTTTCCGTCATGGGGCACCTGAGTCAGCGCTGCCTACGGCAAGCCTGGGTGGGAGGGCCCAGATGCAGCATCCACATTTATTGTGGGTGAGTGACCCTGGGGCTCTGTTCTTTGTGGCCACTTGCACTTATGCCAGTGTCCCCGCCCTAGGGCTTCTGCACCTGAGCATGGCGCCAGGCGAGCTGGGGACTCTGCCCAGTGCCAGAGCCTGTGCCTCCCTGGGCTGAGAGGTCCTCCCCACCCAGACTCCTGTGGGGGTACATAGCTACTCCCACACAATAGCATAGATTTTGTTTCTCTGCAAAAAAGGAAAACCACAATTGCTGGTGCTGGTGTGTGGAAAGAGATGAACGTAAGAAGAGTTTAAAAATCGGCTAGTTCTTTGACAGAAAATTGCTTTATGAATCACTTTAATCTTGAATGCATTGATTATCATCTGAAGGCGCCGCGCAAGTGTTCACTGAAGTTGTGTTTCATGTGATGCAATGAATTATAGGCTATATAATTACACGCAAATGTTTGGGATTCAAGAAAAGTATCAGATGCAACACTTTAGATGCCCAGGGTGGAAAGCATCTAACTTTTTATGTGTGAGTTTTCCTTTTCCCGAAGGGACCATGGGCCCCTTGTGGGGGGGAATTATTTTCTTTTCTTTTATTTATGTATTTATTTATTTTTTATTATACTTTAAGTTCTAGGGTACATGTGCACAACATGCAGGTTTGTTACATATGTATACGTGTGCCATGTTGGTGTGCTGCACCCATTAACTCATCATTTACATTAGTTATATCTCCTAATGCTATCCCTCCCCACTCCCACCACCCCACAACAGGCCCCGGTGTGTGATGTTCCCCTTCCTGTGTCCCAAGTGTTCTCATTGTTCAATTCCCACCTATGAGTGAGAACATGCAGTGTTTGATTTTCTGTTCTTGCAATAGTTTGCTGAGAATGATGTCTTCCAGCTGCATCCATGTCCCTACAAAGGATATGAACTCATCCTTTTTCATGACTGCATAGTATTCCATGGTGTATGTGTGCCACATTTTCTTAATCCATCTGTCATTGATGGCATTGATGGAAATTTAGGTTGGTTCCAAGTCTTTGTTATTGTGAATAGTGCTGCAAAAAACATATGTGTACATATGTCTTTATAGCACCATGATTTATAATCCTTTGGGTATATACCCAGTAATGGGATGGCTGGGTCCAGTGGCATTTCTAGTTCTAGATCCTTGAGGACTCGCCACACTGCCTTCCGCAACGGTTGAACCAGTTTACAGTCCCACCAACGGTGTAAAAGTGTTCCTATTTCTCCACATCCTCTCCAGCACCTGCTGTTTCATGACTTTTTAATGATCTAACTGGTGGTGGGGGGAATTATTTTCTATGTCTTTGTGTCTTCACACTGTGCCTGACCCAGTGCTGAATATTTAGAGGTGCTTAATAAATGCTTATTAAGCGATTAATTTAGAAGCTACATGAGCCTTGGTTTTTGCTCTGCCTTCAGCGTTGTAGGGGAGTGTTGGGATAGACAAAATGGACCCCCAGAAATCAACTTAAGAACACCTGGTACACTGCCACATTAACAGTTGTAAAATATACCTGTGTTTCCCTATGCTATGGCGTGTCCCAGCCGCAATGATTTTCTTCCCACTCCACCAGCTCTGCTTCCTCCCAACCTTTCTCTCCCAGGTGCCCCAGATTCCCCAAGGCTGCTACTCTCTGTATACATTTGGATGTGTGGGCTGGAGACTGAGCAGAGAGTCCAGGTGTCCTCTGGCTCCTTTGGTCTGTTCTTCAGGTGGGCATTGAGGCCCCCACTGGATACTGTCCCCTTTTTCACCAGTGCAGCCCTCTCCTGCGGACACTGTCGTCAGTGTTGACCACACTGGCTGCCTCTGGCTGGAGACCCAGAATAGTGCTGCTGTCTCTGGAGTCCCCAGGTGCCCCAGCCAAGTGGCCTTTCTAAGAGAAAAGGGATGGCGCCTCCTCTTTGGCTTTGGTATCTGTGATTTGTCGATAATGGATGATTGTTCCCGTGGGGTGTGGTGACCCAGCCTGAGGAGATAGCCCGGAGACGGTGAGGGGCGGTACAGAGGGAGGAGGAAGTGATGGGCACAGGAGCTCCGAGGGGCCTGTGGAAGGGGTGGGGCAGGAGAGCTGCCGGGAGGCAGGCAGGCTGGGCAGCAGGCTCAAGAAGGTCTGGGAGTTAAGAGTATTCTCCCCTGGGCAGTTCTGAGAGACACAAGCGTGGACATTCCTGCTGTTTTCAATCATGTTTAGGCAGCTGGACTGTTTCTTTGGATGGGACTGTGTGTGGTATGGGGTGCAAGAGGAGGCTCCCAATCCTGTTTCAGGAGGACAACTGACTTTGAGTGTAGCTGTGCCTCAGGGGCTGGATCTTTGGAGGGAGCCAAGGGCAGGGTCAAGAGGAAAGAGGTAGGAAACAATGAGAAAAGATAACAATTTGTAAACTTCACCATTGCACAGTCTTAGAAATATAAACAATTTGGCTTGATTTCCAAAACATGACCTGAGAGAATTTAAGAAAGTCATGCTCAAGCTTTAAGGCACGATGATAAAGACTTCACGTCGAGATGACAGATGGCTCAGTAGCTGTATCTAGTCTGTCTGCAGCTGCATTAAATGCAGTCAAGAAGTTTTTAAGTTATAAACCCACAGAAAATAAAGAGATGGGAGAGGATCCTTCAAACAATGAGTGGGCCAGGCGCGGGGGGCTCACGCCTGTAAGTCCAGCACTTTGGGAGGCTGAGGTGGGAGGATTGCTTGAGCCCAGGAGTTTGAGACCAGCATAGGCAACATGGTGAGACCCTATATCAACAAAAAATACAGAAGTTAGCCGGGTGTGGTGGTGTGTGCCTGTGGTCTCAGCTACTCAGGAGGCTGAGACAGAAGGATTGCTTGAGCCCAGTAGTTTGAGGCTGCAGTAAGCTATGATAATGCCTCTGTACTCAGCCTGGATGACAGAGCATGGTCCTGTCTCAAAACAAAAACAAAACAAAAAAACAACCAACTCCCAACTCCCCACTACCCCTTCAAAAAAAACCATGATGAGCAATTTCAACAAATATTGGGAAAGTGGAGAGCAGAGGAGGGCGTTTTGTGGAGGTGCCTCATATGAACACTCGCAGGGGGCAGAGGCCTGCAGAGCCCAGAGATGCCCAGAATTCAGAGTGCCAGGTGTGGAGAAGGCTGTGGGCCTGCAACATGGGCACCACCCCATTCTCCTGTCCCTGGGGTACCTGGCATTTATGTACTCTTTCTCCCCAGCCCCTGACTATCCCACCTTCCCCTGCAAATTCAACCAACCAACCAATCAACCAACCAGTCCAACCAACCAACTAAGCATTCTGTTCTAAGGAAATTTAATGGGTTATTTTGGGAGGTCTAGAGGTTATTTTGGAAGGCACCGGTATTCCAGAGCCAAGCCCTGTGCAGTTTGACATTTAGTGACCCCTCCCCTGGACCCTGGTCCTGGGATCCTGAGCTGTTGTTTGCACCAGTGCCATCACCTGAAGTGAGATCTACCAGCTATCGGCCCCTTTCCCAGGCAGCTTCTATTACCTGCTCGAATAAATGAGTGGACAGTCAGGGACTGCCAGACACTTAAACTGGCAATGTGAAGGAGAACAGAGGAAAACACTCAGAAAGAAATGCAGAGGAAACGAGCATAGGGGCTGACGTGCCAGCCGTGGAGGTGGGCCACTCCGATCTCCTTCCAAGGGAGCCTGCAGCTCATGGGCAGCTCTGGCTGGGTGCCTTCAGGCACCGCCCGGCTTCTGAGTCAAGGTCACATGCTCCGCCAGCAGCCCCCAGCCAAAGATGGAGAACAGCGGTGGTACAAGGGCCACCCATACCCAGCTGTGTGTGACTTCTCTGAGGATGTGGTTGCACCAGAGCTCCCTGATGGGCTGGCGGAGCCTTTTCCTACCATCACAGTCCTCCTTCCTCTCTCTCCTTACATAGGTGTCACACCTGCATCAATATCTAAAGATGTTGTTCTTGCTTTTGTTTGCAGAGGACCCAAGAATCGGGTTTAGGAGCGGGAGGGAGACTATCCTAAATGGTGTAGGGCTATGGATAGTCCCCGGCACAAGATAGTGGCCCAGCAGTAACAATTTTAATGGCGGTGACTTGGACAAATGTCCCACTCAAGAGGGAAAGCCCTGACAAGTGTGATGATTCGATCTTTTGAAACATACAGAGGCAGCAGTGCACATGAGGATGGTGAAAATGGCTGGCTATTACTGCATTGCATTTCATTCTGCATTCACTTCCCAGATATGTAATTGAGGTCAATGTATTTGGCAGTGAGTTCAGCACCCATGCTGGATCCTTGGAGTGTGGAGTAAGAGCAATTGTGATGAGGAAGACCAAGCAGAGCACTCTGAAGTTCCACTCCCCACCCCCCATGACAGTGAATCACAATTCTACACTCTGGAAGGAAGGAGGATGGATCAGGGTCAGCCTTGAAGATTTTAAGAGTGCAGGATTGGTGGTCAGACCCACCACATCACATAGCTGAGTGTGCCTGGGGCAGTCCATTTTCACATGGAAATGGCACAGCTGGGATGGAGCCTGAACATGACCAGAGGGCACAAGTGAGCTATACAAGCAGTGGTTCCAGACGACCACATCCCCTGCCACGCTGGGCCAGTGCCCTCCCCCGGCTAGGACCAACAGCCCTGTGAGTGGGTCTGATAGGCTCTGCCAGAGGAGAAACAAAAAGTTGAAGCCTGGTTTACAGATGGTTCAGCTCAGAATCTGGAGGCAGGCTAGAAAGGCTCCTTCTCCCTTTGATCTTAATCATCACAGGCTTTTCTGCCAACACATCTCATTCTCTCTCACTCTGTCTTGTCTGCTTTGCAGATGACCCAACTCTCCTTCCCTCCCCCCACACATACACACAACCAGCAAGAACAACAATAAAAAAGAAATCACACAAATCCTCAAACCCCATCTGACTGAGCAACTTAGATGAATTTTGTAAAAAGATGATTTATGAAGCATGAATAGAGGGCTGTGAGAATAGAACAGTCACCACAAGAAGGTACAGTGAAATTAAAAGTGTGGGAAAAATATCAGCACAAGTGTTGGAAGATAAGTAGGAGAAATCTTCCAGAAAATAGTACAAAAAGACCAAGAAATAAAGAATACAGGAGAAAAGCCACAAAGGCTCAAGCCAGAAGCTCTGATGTTTGACTATCCGCAGTTTGAGAGACGACAATGGAGGGGCAGCTGCTCTCTCTCCCTGACGTGGCACTCGCACTTCCCTGCTCCTCTCCCGGATCTCTCTCCAGGAAGGGCCCTGTGACCCTTCTGGTGGGTAAATGTTGAAAGGTTACTGGGCAGGGGCAGCCCCGTCTTTCTTCTTCTTCAGAGGGAACTGCCTCCTACTAGGAGCATTTTCTACTCTGTCCACCTGTCAGGAGGTCTGCTGTTTCCCCAGTGCCACTGAAACTGGGTGGATGGGTCAGCCCAGTTCTGGATCTGTGTGATTTCTGGATCGGTCTCATTTCTGGAACTATGACATTTCTGGAGCTGTGCAATTTCGGGACCTGTCTTATTTCTGGAGTTGTGTCATTTCTGGAGCTATCTCTTTTCTGGAGCTGTCTTGTTTCTGAAGCTGGCCAGTTTCTAGAGGTGTGCAGTTTCTGGAGCTGCCCTGTTTCTGGAGCTGTCTTATTTCTGGAGTTGTGTCATTTCTTAAGCTGTCGTGTTTCTGGAGCTGTCTTATTTCTGGAGCTGTCCTGTTTCTGAATCTGTCTCATTTGGCTTTTGCCATGAGGCACATCCTCCAACTTGGTCTCCCCCAGTAATATAGGTGATGTTTTCTATCTCCCATCTGGCACTTCCTTGTTTTTCAATTTGTTTTTAATTTGTCCTCCCGTGCCTCAAAAAGACAACAAGCAAGGCCAGGGAGAATGGAGGGGAAGACATTCCCAATGACAGAAAGAGAGTGTGACAAAGATCACTCATGAAGAAATAAATACTAGGCTTCCCAGAAACTTCACCAGTAGCACTAGATGCTAGAAGCCAATGGAGCGAGTTCTAAAGGAAAAGGACTTTAGTTTATGACACCTTAAACTGTCGCTCAAGTGTGAGGGAATAACAAAGATGTTTTTACGCATGGAAGAGCTAAGCAAGTTTACCTCTCATGCATCTTCCCATGGGAGGTGAATGGAGGACATTCTCCCAAAAGAGAAGAGACTAAATCAAGAAAGAGCCAGACCTGACTTTTAGCAGTTGGTGCATTTAATTGTAAGAGCACCATATTCTCTGCAAGGATGGTGGCAGTGGGGCACAGGCTGGAGGGAAGGGCTGAGAGGAAGTCTCTGGGAAAGGAGGAAAGAGTAAAAGAGATAAAGCAATTGAGATCCTGGAGGGTCTTGAAAAGATATAAGGCAATTAGCAGAGTGCAAAAAGGACTCACATCCAGAGACAATTTCTTTTTAGTTACGTTGTTGGCCTTCCAGAGAAGGAAATGCAACACCAGCACTCTACTCAGCTGTGCGGTGACACACATTTACATTGTGTGTGATATCTCTGTGTAGTGGTGACAGGTTTTTAACATTTAGATTCAATTTTTGAATAATTTACTCCATATGGAAACAGCATTGAATGTTAATATGACCAAATTTTTAAAAATAATAAAATAAGAGCAATGATTCCACAAAGTAGAGTGGTGGAAGGTGCTGAGTAGGGGCAGAGGGAAGATGAGGGCATCATGTCTTGTTATAACATGCGATTCAAGAGGCATAGCAAGAGTTAGCGGTGGGCTGTTTTAGGCCCTTTCTTTTTCCTTATCTTTTCTTTTCTTTTTCTTTTTCTTTTTTTTTGAGTCAGGCTCTTGCTTGGTCATCCAAGCTGGAGTGCAGTTGTCCAATCAAGGCTTACTGCAGCCTTGACCTCCTGGGCTCAAGAGATCCTCCCACTTTGGCCTCCCAAAGTTCTGGAATTACAGGTGTGAGCCACCTTGCCTGGCCACCCTTTCAATCTATTAATGCAAGTCATTCAATTCTGGGAAGTTTTCTTGTGTTATTTCTTTCATAATTTCTTCTCTCCATTTTGAGGCTTCTGGGATAGATCAGTCCTTTAATGGTCTTATCTTTTCCCCTCCATTGTAAATTCCTTTTATTTTTGTTCCACCTTCTTGGAGATTTTCTCAACATTATTGTCTATCCTTTTTGCAATTTTTTTTTTTGATATGGAGTCTTGCTCTGTTACCCAGACTGGAGTGCAGTGGAGTGATCTGGGCTCACTGCAACCTCTGCCTCCCAGGTTCAAAGAATTCTCCTTGCCTCAGCCTCCTAAGTAGCTGGGATTACAGGCTCCCACCACCACACCTGGCTAATTTTTGTATTTTCGAGTAGAGACAGGGTTTTGCCATTTTGGCCAGGTTGGTCTTGAATTCCTGACCTCAGGTGATCCGCCCACCTTGGCTTCCCAAAGTGCTGGGGTTACAGGTGTGAGCCACCGTGCCTGGCCTATTTTTTTGGTTTTGATCCTTGTATTTTTAACTAAAGTGGCAGTTCAATATTCTGCCTTTAAAGAAATTAAAATAACATCTTGCTCTTGTTTTAAGAATGCATTATTTTTTCTTTCTTTGAGGTTATAAAATATAGTGGTTTTTGAGGGTTTATTCTGCTCTCTTTATTGCTTACTTTAACTCCTCCCCCTCCCCATTTGTTGATTGTCCTTGGTCTTTGACTTCTATGCCAGGTACATATGTAAATTTGGGGCCTCAGGATGATGGTGGGAGGGTTTCTAAACATGAGTAACTCGGGCTTTACTGCAGGGTGACCTGCAGGCCAGCTGGGTTGTTCATTAGGAACCCCCAGTGGTCAATCTCTGTGGCTGTTTTCTGTGGAGCAGTTTGGTTTCTGTAGAAAAGGACTCTGACTGCCAGCTGGGTTGGGGCAAGGGCTACTGGTGGTCTGGGTGAGGCAGCAGGACTGGGAATTTCCATGCTCAGCATGCACAATTTCCTTGCCTGCTAGGTTTCAGTCCAGCCACTCTTTTCTCCCAGTGTGCCTGTAAGTTTGGTTCCTTTGGTTCACTTTCCTTAGAGAATAAACCTCCTGTCTCAGCAGGAGTGGGTGGGTGTGGAACCCAGGCCAGAGGGCTCCTTGTACAGATGTTTACACCATGCGCTATTTCCAGCAACCCCCGCTCCTCGCCACCTGGGTGGAGGATCCACAGGCTACAGTACCTGTCACCTGCAGTTCCCAAGCCTTCCTGGATTTGCTTCTCATTGTTCTCTCTTCTACCGGCCTTAAGTCCCACCCTCTCTGGCCCTGCTGTAAATTTCCCATTCATTTACCTGCTTCCTGCTTTCATGTTGTGAATTGGGGTTATAAATATCATTTGCATCCCTATATCCCTGTTCTCCTTGCTAAAACGTGCTTTTTGAGAAAAGTTGGGAGTGGGAAAGCTTCTACTCCAGTATCTTAAAACTAGGACTCCCCGGTGTATTTTTTTAAATTAGAAATTTAAAAATAAAATGTAACAGGGCATTCATTCTCTGCACTCATGCCTGCTTTGAAGGGGTTTATCATGCAGCCTGGCCCCAAAGTTTAAGTACAGCAGCTCCTTTCTTCCTCAAATCCAGGCACGAAGTGGCCTGCGGGGCTGTGGGGCTGTCTCCCCTGGGTTCGGGAACAGTTAGATCTGAGAGGCTCAGCGTGGATGGGGACCTTGATGGGTGCACATTGTGGATGGATGGTTGGCAGACACCATCTGGAGCTGGCAGCCTGCAAGTCACTCTGGCAATGACCGATGCCTTAACAAGCTCTCCTGATGGGCGCAGCATCCACCAGGCTCCCGGGTCCCCAAAAGCTGTTCTGTGGAGTGGCCTTTCTCTGGTCCACTGACCGTGGCTGACTCTGGGGCTGCCCACAGAAATGGGCTCAGGTGCTTAGGTCACTCCCAGCCAGTGCCGCTTCTCTGACCCTCCCCATGTCCCAGTTGAGCTCCTGTCCTCACTGGGCAAGGTGCCATGGGACCCCTTCTAAGGGTGACACCCTCTCTTAGTTTCCTGTGGCTGCCGTAACAAATCACCACGAACTTGACTGCTTAGAACAACAGAAATGTATTTTCTCACAGTTTTAAGGTCCAAAAGTGTGAGATCCAGGTGTGGGCAGGGCTGTGCTCCCTCCAGAGGCTCTGGAGGAGAATCCTTCCTGCCTCTTCTGGCTCTGGTGGCTCTGGTGTTCCTTGGCCCCAATTTCTCCATTTTCACAGGGCCTTCCCCTCCTGATCCCCTTGCAAGTCCTCTCTCTTCCCGCTCTGTAAGGACACTATTTGTGGATTTAGGGCCCACCCAGGCAGTCCAGGATAATCTCATCTCAACTGTTTTTTTTTTTTTTTTTGAGATAAAGTCTCACTTTATTGCCCAGGCTGGTGCAGTGGCATGATCTTGGCTCACTGCAACCTCCTCCTCCCAGGTTCAAGTGAATCTTGTGCCTCAGCCTCCCAAGTAGCTAGGATTACAGGCGTATGCCACCACGCCCGGCTAGTTATTTGTGTTTTTAGTAGAGACGGGGTTTTACCTTGTTGGCCAGGCTGGTCTCAAACTCCTGACCTCAGGTGATCCACCCACCTTCGCCTCCCAAAGTGCTGGTATTACCGGCGTGAGCCACCGCACCTGGCCTTAAAATTCTTAATTATACCTACAATGACCCATTTTCCAAATATGGCTATATTCTAAGGTTCAGGGGTTAGAACATGGATGTACCTTTCTGGGGTCACCATTCAACGCATGGCACCCTCTAAACTCCTGACACATCCTCCTTTCGGCCTAATCCCTGCGGAAGGCGCTTTCTGCAGAGTCTCACTGATGCCTGTGAGGGAGGCAGCCACCTTGCTGGATCTCCAGGGGCCCATTCTGCTCCTGGGCACTCACAGGTGGGATAGTCAACGGTACAAAGGGGTGGCTTCTTCATTTGCGTTCATTTAGCAGATGTTTACCCTCCATGTGGCACAGAGCAGGTGCAGAGTGGTGGAGCAGCTTCTCTTCAACGTGTATCTGTTTTTCCCGTAGGATGGTGCTGCTGCCTGAATCCATCTTCAGGCTCATAAACCCTCTGCTGGACCCTGCACTTGGCCCCTCCTGGGGCTGGTCTTCCTCTGGGGTTGACCAGCTGTGTGGCATGGCCACACTCCCCTCACCCCATGAACGACTCTTTAAATACCCAGTCCCTGGTGACAAAACAAGAATTCAATGCCCCTCCTGGGTGAGCATTTCAACAGGGCAGAGCTGTACTCCAAAGAAGAGGCCAGCATGATAATTTGCAGCGGTGTGTAAAGTGAGACGGGATCATTTTGGTGGGGTGGAGGGGGGGTGTGTATGTACTACTGAAGTTGAGGTAATAAAAATGCACACGAACCCTTAAAAGGAATAGTAAAAATAGATGAGCAAAGACAGAGCAGAAACTAGATAAAGGAAAGGGGTTGGGGGAGAGTATACCAGAAACACTGTGTTTGTCCTCAGAAGTGCTAACATTTTCTGTTTGGAGCCTGTTGCCTAGTGAAATTCCACAACCGGGGCGTCATTCCTGCTGCGTGCAGGCTTCTCCAGAAGCCTCATGAGACCAAGGGCTTCTACTATTTTAATATATGGGTCAATGGAAAACAGTTGGAAATCTGGTAGTTGGTTAAAATTTCACTGGCCAGGCCCTTGTTTGAATAGACACATTTATAATTCAGTTAATGCTCTAGTAAAATTACACCAAGAGGTAGCTAGAAAATTTAAGGATTTTTTTTTTTTTTTAATTTTGGATGAGAGGAGAAGAGGAGGGGTCAGAAATGTCCAGCTGGGAAGGCACTGAAAGACCCTGTGGCTCACCCCTCCTTTGTTGGTGAGCCAGGGGACAGAACTGAGACCTGTCCTCAGGTCTTCTGGCTCCAGCTCCTGTCCCACTTCCCTGGCAGAGGTCGCGACTCTGCAAATGTGTTTTGCTTCAGAGAAAAAATTTGCTCCGACATTTAAAACTTCAAGTCTCACAAAAAAGGTGGAATTTCTAGCTCCTCTGAAAATGTTGGAAGTTCTACTGGCTGTGACGCTGTCCCTGTAAGGGTGGGCCAGCACAGCCATGTGGAAGCCAGGGGATGACCGCCCGCCTGCCCTGGGGCCCTGTGGGATTCGAGTCCTATGGTGGCAGAGGAAAGTTGCTCACCCTTAGTTCAGCTGCACCTCACCCAGCCAAGACGGCCCCTATAGGTCCTAAAGGGGCAAGGGATGCAGCCAGGGAAGCTTCTTGCAGACTCTCAGGTCTCTGAAGTCATTGTTGACTCCCAGGGGCCTGACCCCCATGTGCACGCCTTCGTTTATTATCTCCCAGGGTGATGTGGCAGCACGTGGGGCATGAGGAAGGAGGGTTCAGGAGTACCCCTGAATATGGCCATTACTGGCATTGTGAGCCCCTCCCACCATTTCCTACCACCCCTACTCGCTTTCTAGCCGCACGGAAATGTTTGTGGTTCTCTGCATCCACCACACGGTTCCAGGGCCCACGTCGTGGCTCTCACAGTCCCCTCGGCTGGGATGTCCTGCCCCCTCATGGCTGCTCCATTTGAATAACTCCTACACATCCTTCCAGACCCAGATCAAGTGTCTTCTTCTCCAGGAAGGCTTTTATGACCCCAGCTGAGCAGACTGAATTAGACCTTCAGGGGGGGAGCTGGGGAAAGGGTGGGGGCTGGTGGGGGAGGGGAGCTGGCAGTTTCAATAAGCACCCCCAGGTGGCTCTGACAGGCAGCCAGGCTTGCCAGCACTGCTCTGTTCAAAGCATCCTACAAAGGCCGTGCTTATTTATTTACTTTTGTAAACTTCATCAGTTCTTCCAATTTTTACCCTGAAAGTGATCCTTCAACCTCAGCCTCTGGGTAAGACACCCCGAAATGGACATGCCTAATGTGAAACATAGGTGCTTGATTGAGTTGGGCTATGATCGTCTGCAGAAGGTTGAGTAAAAGGGTGTCCAGTGTCTTATTTGTAGCTCAGAGAGACAACCTGCTGGCTACAGTGGTGAGAACTGATGTCTCCTCCAGGTGCTTTTGATGGGCCAGGTATGTTCCAATTCCTTTAAGTGTTATGCACATGTGCACTCTGCACTGTACGCTTACGTGCAAGTGTGACTATTATCCTTATTTTACAGAGAAAGACAGTGAGACCTGGGGAGGTTGAGTACTTGGCACCAGGTTACTCATCACACCTGATTTGATCCAGACCCTTTGGCTTACACATGTCTTAGGTCTGGCTCCCTGGAAACAGTGCCTGAGCAAATTCTCAGTGCAAGTGACTGATCAAGGGATGCCCATGCTGTGGGAGAAGGTAGTACAGGAGGGAGGGGAGCAGGAGAGGTTGGGGAGAAAGTGGGGCAAGGGGTGTGCAGGGGAAGTGCAGCTGAGCCGGCTCTCATGGAGCTCAGGAGCATTCACTGGGTTTGCCCCATAGTGCTTGGCACCCTTGCCTCTGCCAGTCTTTGGCTTTGGACCTTCCCTGGAGGGGGACATACTTCTTGGGACCGCTGGGGAGGGGCTGCTGTTGCTCAGGAATGGTTCTCCAGGGAAGGCTACCTGTGCAAGTGCTTAGTAGCACCTGCAGCAACTGGGAGATGGGCTCTCCCATGGACAAAGAATCCTAGGGGCTGGAGGGGGAGTAACCAATGATATGGCTGTCACAGCCCTCATCCTTAGCTATGATACAGAGTGCAGAGCTGTAAGCCATCCCGGCAGCTCTCAGCCTGGCCCAGACAATTCTTGAAAGGGAATGTTCCTGGGCTTTTTTCCCCTGTGATCCAGAATCTCCACTATGGTTGCCATCAATAGACACGATTACCAGGCACCTCTCTCGGGCGGTACCTGGATGGGCTTCCTTCCTTGGGAGTCTGAAGGTGGCAAAAGGGTGCAGAGGATATCCTAAGAGTTCAAAGTCCTTTGCCTGCATTGAGAGTCACACACAGGCGTCTGTGTTCTGCACCTTTAGCCCGTGGCACAGTCTGGCACATGGTAGCTCTCAGGGACAGCTTAGTGGCATGAATGAATGAGTGAAGCAATGATGCCATCAACCTTATTACCACCAAGTTCCTGGACATGCTGCTCTCCAGAAGGCCTACTGGGCAAATTCAAGGCCTCGTTATCTTTTCCTTCACCATCTCTCTAAGAAACGGGCTTGCAGCCCACTCGCCACCCCTCCCAGAGTTTGGTTGGCAGATTTGATGCAGGTCTTGGGTGTCTGTGCAAGTGATCATGTGTGTTTCCTGGGGATGCAGACTGCCAACGTGCAGGTGAGAAGCCACGGGGTAGTTCTCCAATGCCCAGTGACCCTACTCCGGGCTGGAGAGGTGAGTCGAGAAGACAGCGAGGTAGGGATGCTCATGCATGGTTACTGTTACTGTTTACAGCTTCTCGGCCATTCGTGGCTGCAGCCAGTGGAAAAAGGACTTCACCATTGCTTATAAACCATGAATCAGTGGCCGCCTTTGCTAACAGCTTCCTTGGTGAGTATCTCATTCACTTTGCCCCTGAGGGAGGATTGGGGGGTAGCTGGAACAAGGTGCGTCTGTGCCATTTCCTGTGAACGGTTGCCTGGCAGTCGTCTGCTCATCAACCCCAACGCAGCGCTCTGACCCCTCCCGGTCTGTGGCTGAGGTGGGTGGGTGGGAGGTGAGCCTGGCTCCTCTGCTCGCCTGCCTCCCTACTTACTCACTGCCATGTCATCTACCCGGGCCTGTCCCTGCCCACTTGCCGATGGCATCCTGGACCTGGGACAGCCTGGCAGGGAGCCCATGTTTCCGTTCCTCCCTTTCCCTTCCCCAGAACCTTGTTTATCTACCCCAGAGAGCCAGTATTCCCTCCTACAGGGGCTCATCCTCCCGCAGTGCTGTGGTCAGCAGGGGGCTGGACATAGAGAGGGGAAAGCTTATGTCCTGTCTGCGAGAGGCACATGGTCTTATCACAGTGTGCACAAGTGACGACACAGGGGTCGGGCACACTCCTGCTGCCAGCCCTGTTGCAGGAGGGCATCACTCTGTCTGGGGTGTCAAGGACGGCTGCACAGTGGAAGTGACTGTTAAGTGTCTAGGTGGAGAAGAGGGAGAGGATGTTCCAGGCAAAGAGAACAGTATGAATGGCTGTGAAGTTCCAAAGCTCTTTGTTACATGTGCTAAAACATTCTGAGGTCTTCAAGTCTCTTCTACTTACTCCTCTCAACCAATCTCCATGATAACCCTGGGAGGCCAGAAAGATGAGGACATTATTGTCATTTCACCACCGAAACATTGGAGGTCAGATGGAGTAGCCAACAATCCACATCCTCTCCTTCAGACCAGTGACAGACCCCAGCCTGCAGTGTTCCCCCAACTTCTCCATTGCTGGGTCAATGCACAAGATGCATGATTTCATTTCATTTTATTCCATTTCACTTCATCTCATCTCACTTTATTCCCCTTGCTTCCTGCTCCCCAGCTCTAGGCAACTACTGACCTTTCTGTCTTTATAGGTTTGCCTATTCAAACATTGCATAGGAATGAAATTATAGAACACATGATATTTTGTGACTGACTTCTTTCACTTGGCATGTTTCTGAGGTTCATCCATGTTGTAGCATGTATCAATACTTCATTCTTTTTAATAGATGATTAATAATCCATTGCATGGATATAACACATTTTGTTCATCACTTGATGGACATTTGGGTTGTTTCTACTTTTTGCCTATTATGAATAATGCTACTAAAATAAACATTTTTTTTTGGTTTTGCTTTTGTGTGGACATTTGTTTCCAATCCTTTTGAGTGTATACCTAGGAGTGGAATTGTTGGATCATAGGATAGCTCTATGTTGATCCTTTGGAGGAACTGCCAGAATGTTTTTTGAGGTGACTGCACCATTTTACATTCCCACCACCAGTGTGTGGTACTTCCACTTTCTCTGTATTCTCATTAATACTTGTTATCTAAGTCATCCTAGTGAATTGGAAGTGGTAGTTCTTTGTGGTTTTGATTTGCCGTTCTCTGATGACTGGTGACACTGGGCATCTTTTCATACACTTTTTGGCCATTTGTATATCTCCTTTGGAGAAATGTCTGTTTAGGCACTTTGCCCATTTTACAAATTGGGTTTTTTTTTTTTTTTTGGGTTGTGGGAACTTATGATATATTCTAGATACAAATCTCTCATGAGATATGTGATTTGCAAATATTTTTTCCCATTCTGTGGGGTATCTTTTCACTTTCTTAAAAGTGTCTTTTGAAACACAATAGTTTTAAAATTTGATGAAGTCCAATTTTTCTATTTTTACATTTGTTGCTTTTTTTGTGTGTCATATCTAAAAAAAAAAAAAAAAATCCATTGGCTAATCTAAGGTTGTGAAGATTTACCCCTATATTTATTTCTAGGAGTTTTATAGTTTTAGTTCTTATGGCTAGGTTTTTTTTTTTGTTGTTTTTTGTTGTTTTCTTTGACAGGATCTTGCTCCATGGTCCAGACTGGAGTGCAGTGGTGTGATCACAGTGCAGCTTCAACCTCCTGGGCTCCAGTTCCTCCCGCCTTAGCCTCCTGAGTAGCTGAAACCACAGGTGTGTGCTACCATGCATGGCTAATTTTTAAAAGTCTTTTGTAGAGATGTGGTCTCACTATGTTGCCCAGGCTGGTCTCGAACTTTTGGGCTCAAGTGATCCTCCCACCTTGGCCCCCAAAAGTATTAGGATTGTAGAAATGAGCCACTGCATCAAGCCACATTTAGGTCTTGGATTCATTTTGAGTTAATTTTTGTATATGATGTGAGGTAGGGATCAAAGTTCATTCTTTTGGATGTGGATATCTAGTTTTCCCAAGAATGATTGAAAAGACAACTGTCTCCTTTGGAGTTGTTTCAGTGCCCTTGTTGAACATAAATGTAAAGGTTTACTTATCAATTAAACATAAATGTAAGAGTCTATTGCTGGGACTTGTTGGATTCATTAATCTATATGTCTATCCTTATGTAAGTCCCATATGCTCTTGATTCCTGTTGGTTTGTAGTAAGTTTTGGAATCAGAAAGAGTGAGTCCTTCAGCTCTATTCTACTTTTACGTGATATTCTGGGTACCTTGCAAATTTTAGAATAGGTTTGTCAAGTTCTACAAATAAGTTAGCTCTTTTTTTCCTTGTTATAGATCCAAATTTCTGACATCCTGATCATCTTAAGCCCAAGGAATAAGCTCAGAATGGCAATGGAAGAAGTGTTAAGAATGTCAGATGCTAGGTCAGGTACAGTGGCTCATGCCTGTAATCCCAGCACTTTGGGTGGCTCAGGGGGGTGGATCACTTGAGCTCAGGAGTTTGAGACCAGTCTGGTCGACATGGTGAAACCCCGTCTCTACTAAAAATACAAAAAAATTAGCTGGGTGTGGTGACCCATCCCTGTAGTCCCAGCTACTCGAGAGGCTGAGGCAGGGGAATTGCTTGAATCCAGGAAGTGTAGGCTGCAGTGAGCCGAGATTGGCCCACTGCACTCCAGCCTGGGTGACAGAGTGAGATTTTGTCTAAAAAAAAAAAAGTCAGATGCTATAGAGACAGAGGCATGGGAAGCATAGTGAAGTGGTGAGGGAGTGGTGCAAGGTGAGGGACTCCAATGAGCATGGGCCCCGCCTCCTGTTTGGGTGCCTCCTTTCTGGGTCATAAGTGGATTCAGGGCACCAACAATCCCAAGAGTCCCATAGGGCTGCTCAGCAGGCTTTGCAAAAAATTCTCACCAAGCTAGGGACACATCTGGGTTCATTTGGGGCTAATAGGATAAAAGAATTTTGCCCTCAACCCTGTCTTTATTCTGCCTGTAACTTTCAAATCTGAAACTTGAGTTTCATATGTGTTTAGTATCTTGGAGACTTGTGATCTCAAGCAACTGTATAGAAGCTTCAACTGTTTGCATCTTGGATATGGGCTGAGGGCTGGAAAGCCAACAAGGACAAAAGGGCCAAAGAAGCCTATTTCTTTCCCCATGAACATTGCAGGGATGTGACTCAGTGTCTCTTCGGTGATGTGCATCACATGAGGGAAAAAACAAGGCTGATTTACCATATGGAAGAAGCCTTATTATAGTGTGTCTTCTACCAAAGATCAAAATAGTTAAAAAAAAAAAAAAAAAAAGTAAAAGCATTTCGAGGCTGAAAATAGGCAGAATAGGGAAAAAGTCAAGGTTCTCCTCAGGAAGTTTGTGGTTAAGGGTTAGAGAGTATGCAGCAGCCCACATGGAGAACCACAGAAAGATTAGAAGGTCATCAAGAGAGCCGGGACTGGCAGGGTTGGGAGCTGGAGGCTGAGGCTCTGCAGTGGATCTGCAGCTAGACCTTCCTGTGACAGTCATGGTCTCTTCTTGCCTCAGTTTCCTCATCTGTAAGATGAAGATTTGCACTAGATGCTCTCTAAGGAGGCTTTCAATGATGAAATTTTTGAATTCTATGGATTGACACATTTTGGTGTGACATGACGCTCTTCCGTTGCACCAGTGATTCAAAGAGACTCATGGGAAAGAGGAGGCTCAGGACACTCATCAGACAGAAGACTGAGTAGAGAACTCAGCACTTGCTTCCTTTGCCACCTGCCAACATCCAATCGAATTGTGAGGAGAAATGGTTTTTGTTGGCAAAGCATTTGTTCAATGCTAGGAATTGAGGAAGTTTGATTTTCTCCAGCTCCTTTACAGAATAATCCCAGTAAATGCCCTGATATTTTAAGAGGAGGGAGAGGGATAGAGAGTTGAGAAAGAGTTATGAATGGAGGAAGGATGCACAATGACTGCTTGGGGCTGTGGGGCTCTCTGCCCAGGCCCATCTGAATCTCAAGGACCTTTATGACTGAACTCTAGGTCTATTCGAAGTCTGTCTTCATCTTCCCTGCTTGGGAGTTTGTGCAGGGCTCAGCTGTCTGGGTTCAAATCTCAGTTTTATCACTTATTAGAACAGTGAGCTTGGTGAGATTTCTTAACTACTCCAAGCCTCATTTTCCTCATCTGCAGATGTCAGTGGTGACAAGGGTGTCTCATGGTGTTTGGTGAGGTTAGAGAAGGCAAAGCACGTGATGTCCCCAGCATTGAGCCTGCACTCAGTGCTAATCATTGCCACTTGAGGGAGATGGTGGGGGCCCCCACAGAATGCACAGAGCCCATAGCAGATGAGGCTTCCTGACCTTGGGGCCACTTTCTAGAGAGTGGGGCTCCTCCATGATGATGAGTCAGGGAGGCACCTGGTGGCAGAGAAGTAGTTGGCATTGTTGGGTAGTGAAGAACACCAACACTAAAACTGAACCTGAAACCAGAAACAAGACCCAAAACTCAGCTTGCCTGCTGTCCTGCCATTAACCAAGCAGATCAGAGGGGACAGAACTGCATCTTTTGAAAAGACTTGCAGCCATGCAGGAACTTTAGGGACTGGGATGGATAGCCACCTTGGAGGAGATGAGGGTAGGACTTCATATCAAAGGGTTGAACTGAAGCCATCCCAGAATGGCTGAGGGGCCACTGTGCTTGCTCTACACGATCTTTCACAGCCAGAGTAGAGACACTACTGGAACCCAGTGGTAAGGCATGTGGAAGGGGCTGCTTGGCACAACGTCATAGACATCTGGAAGAACAAGTGTGGGGACTGACATTAACACTAATGAGGCATGAATTGGGGATTTTCAGCTGCTGAGTCCTAACTCCCTTGGAGCTATGTAATGTCCGTATCTGAGAAGTGGGAGTGAACAACAATGATTCCTTGGCCTGCCCACCATTCAGGACTCATAAAGCTCATCCCTAATGTCCATCTTCAGAAGAATGAGGGCCAGTGAGACATGACCTGGCCTCGCATCTCTGAAGGGTGGTTCTTGGAGCAAGCATGGCCTTGCTCTCCTCCCCTTCCACAGGGATGGCTGTGACTTTTGTATACTCTGGCTCATTTCTGTTTTGAACTTGTTAAATTTTATCAACAGCTACCTACAGAAGATTTGTTCATTATACCTTTTCTTGGCCACCATATTTTTTTAATGGTAAGTTAAATCAAAAGAAGTCTTAAATGGTATTGTGATATGTAGACTCTTTGGAAAGTTATTATGAAGTAGAGTGTCAGGTGATATGTGAAAAAACTAGTAGAATCATTTCTTTCTTGCCCTCTCTTCCTTCCTTTCCTTCCTCTCTCTCTCTTTCTCTTTTTCTTTCTCTCTCTCTTTCTTTCTTCTTTTAGATGGAGTTCCATTCTTGTTGCCTAGGCTGGAGTGCAATGGCACGATCTCTGCTCACTGCAACCTCAGCCTCCCAGGTTCAAGTAATTCTACTGCCTCAGGCTCCCAAGTAGCTGGGATTGTAGGCATGTGCCACCACATCTGGCCAATAATGTTTGTTTTTTAGTAGAGACGGGGTTTCATCAAGTTGGTCAGGCTGGTCTTGAACACCTGACCTCAGGTGATCCACCCACCTTGGCCTCTCAAAGTGCTGGGATTACAGGGATGAGCCACTGCACCAGGCCCAAGTAGAATCATTTCTTTTAGAAAATAAGGGCTTTTACTAGACTTTTAGATTTAACTAGAAGTTTCAAAGAGCTCAATCCAGATCTTGGGGTGCAGATTAAAAGTGAAGAGTAGAATTAGACCTTAAGAGGCACAAGACTGAATGTATTTTAGGAAAAGAGAGGATGTGGAAAAAGAAGATCCTTATATTTGAGGAAACTGTCTTCCACCATCTTTGCAGTACACAACTGTTGCCATGGTACTACTAACCTCGTCTGTTAGTGAGCTCTGCTGTGATAACAAACAACCCCCAAATCTCAATGGCTTTGAACATTGAACATTTCTTTCTTCCTTATGTTGCACAAAAAGCGGCTATGGATTCACCAACAGCTGGGCTGGTGCAGCTGGACTCCAGGAATCCAGTATTCTGGAAAAACAGCTCCTATTTTGTATGTACTCATTTTGTAGCATGTAGAAAGGAGAGTTAGGGAGTTGCAGAAATTTTTAATGCATTTCTCATATATCACATTTTCTCAAGTTCCATTGGGTCAAGCTAGTCACACAGTCAAGGCTGGCAGTGCGATGAAGAATTAAAATCAGGGCCGGGCGTGGTGGCTCATGCCTGTAATCCCAGCACTTTGGGAGGCTGAGGCAGGTTGGAGGGTGGATCACCTGAGCTCAGGAGTTCGAGACCAGACTGACCAACATGGAGAAACCCCATCTCAACTGAAAATACAAAATTAGCCGGGCATGGTGGCACATGCCTGTAATCCCAGCTACTTGGGAGGCTAATGCATGAGAATCGCTTGAATCTGGGAGATGGAGGTTGCAATGAGCCAAGATCGCGCCATTGCACTCCAGCTTGGGCAACAAGAGTGAAACTCTGTCTCAAAAAAAAAAAAAAAAAAAAAAAAAAGACTTAAAATCTGCATAAAGGTGGGTTCGGTAAATCAATGATGATTAAAGGGAATGTATAATCTTCTACCAGGCAGGAGCCGCATATTAGAGGAACAATCATACCCTCCGCCACACCCAGCAGGTTGTCCTCTCTTTCCTGTAAACGGGGAAAAGCCACAGATACTGGAAATTTCAGATTGGCTTCGCATGGTGGATGGGACGCTCACCAGCCTGAATCCCTACAATTAATATAGTGCCTACTCTGTAAAAGGTGTGTTGAAAGAGTTAAAGAATCATGGAACACAGACACAGTTGAGATGATCATGCGTCCTGTTCTTTAGTAGTTGTTTTATTTGTACTGTCTCAGATTTTAAAACACAAAAGCTGCAGTTAATTTCATTCACAAAATATGGTACGTCTGGTGAGCAAGTCTCCAAATTATCTTTTGGATTTCTTTCCTAGCAGGAAAATTTCCCGGGAACACAGAATGGCTGTTCATTTAGGATTAATGAAAAGCAGATATTTATAGTTTAGTCTTCAGAACCTTCCCTAACTAAGCCCCGTGTCTTAAAAGAATGATGAAAAACACCCTTGGAAGGCATATTGGCATGGCATAGCTAAAACTTCCAGTACATGTAAGTACCAGGAATGACCTGTGAACAGCATGGGTCTCCTTGACAAGCAGTTCTAGTCCATAGGCAGTGTCCCAAGCCACTCCACAGTCTCTTCAAATTACCAAGGATGGGATTTGCTTATCAGTTTGTGATGAGGTTGGAGTTGTTTCAGAAAACACAATCTATCTGTTTTACTTATGACTAAGGGACTCAGTAGAATAAGAACAGATGAGAAAAAGGCATTTTAAAAGAAAGTTCTTCTTGCTTTGGCTTCCTATAGGGCAAATCCTTAAAACCGAGACATCAAGACAGAAAAATATGCACACAATTTCCTTCTACTGCTGTTTTGAAGGGTATGGTGGATTTCAAGAACGTGCCAACCCTTTGCTTTTTTTTATTTCTGTTTTAAAATGGTAAAAAGGACATATGTATATAAATTTATGTCAGAAAATTTTAAACTTTAAGCCCAAAATTCTCTCTCTCCAAATTGTAAAGTAGTGTTTGGGAACAAATAAACTTGATGCTGTTGCTGGGACCCTTTCCCCCAATTTCCATCCTTTGATCATCTTCAGAAATTTTGAAAACGAATTATTTGACAGGGAGCTACATTGTAAAAAATTTTTGTCTTGATTTTCTCTTTCTTTTCAAAAGGGATTAAAAAAAAAAAAAAAAAAAAAACCACAATCCAGCAACCCTCTGTCTTTCCCGAAGCCACTTTCAATTCTTTTCACTCTTTCTTCTGTCATTTTCCTCCCTGTGAAATGCTTATCCTGCTCATCTCAGCTTCTCCAGTTATAAATATCTCTGACTTCCTTCTATGGGAATGAGCGTTTCCTTGTCTTATGTCAGCCATTCCTCTCTCCCTGATAATTGTATCACAAATATTGTTTAAAGAATTCTTCAGTGTTTACATGATCACGAGAGCTAAAACGACCTCTTCTTTGGTTTGTTTGCTTGTGTGTGTGTGTGTGTGTGTGTGTGTGTGTGTGTGTGTAGAGAGAGAGAGAGAGAGAGAGAGACAGAAAGGGAGAGAGAGACTTCCAGCCTCCAGAACAGTAAGAAAATAAGTTTCTATTGTTCTAGGTGACCCTGTTTATAGCACGTTGTTAACAGCAGTCCTAGCAAACTAACACAGAGATTGTGTGTGCCCACTGCTGCCCAGGATGCTGGCCAATGGGGTGGGGGCTCGGCGGGAAGTACTTTCCTGAACCCCCTCCACTTCCGGAGAAGCACTTTCCCGGACCCCCTCCACTTCCAGGGAAGCACTTTCCTGAACCCCTCTCCACTTCTGCGCCTGCTGTAGGTCTCCCCAGGCCCTGTTCTCTGCTTGTTGTCCCCGGGTCTGGAGCTTCTCTGGTTTAATTGCTCTTGAAATTAATCCCAGGGTGAGGAGAGAAGAGTGGTCAACGTGGGGTGGGGACCTAGGGACTTAAGTCCTCCCTACTGAAACTCCCAACTCATCCCTGTGTTTTCAGCCTCAGCTCAGTCTTGGATAATAACGGGAGCCTCCAGTTCCTGAGCGATCTGTTATCCCTGCAGATCGGATTTCCAGTTTGCTCGTTCTTCAGGGATTCCTTCCAGGTGGAAGTGAGGGCGCCCTCTCCTGGCGTCCCCAGCATCCGCCCGTCCCTTCCCAGCCGGCCCCGTAACCCCGGTTCTCCACAAGTCTGCAATGAGATCCTTGAGGTCCACGCCTGCTTCATCTTGGCATCACCTCCACTTCCTAGGGCAGGGCTTCCCCACACAATAGCCCCTCAGTCACATTTGTTGAATAAGTGAAGGAATGAAGGAGTTGAGATGACTTTGAAGCTAAAATGAGTAGACATCTGACTTTGTGCCTAAGAGAAAATTCTTCCTAAGGCTAAGATTGTTAAATAAAGGAACTGGTCCACCCATCCTTTACACATGGAAATTTATATTTCAAACTGAAAAAAGCCAAATTGGCACTTTGGTTTCGTCCTATAATTATAAAACCAAACATCTCCTTGCTAAAATTTTTGAATTCCAACTGCAAAAAGTTTCTTGGATCATCTCACATTTGGGTTTGACATCCTTAAAATTAATCAGCTGAGCATAGTTTATAGCTCACAAAAATCTAGGGAAAATGCTATTTTTTTTTTTTTTTTTTTTTTTTTTTTGAGACAGAGTCTTGCTCTGTCGCCCAGGCTGGAGTGCAGTGGTGCAATCTCGGCTCACTGCAACCTCCACCTCCAGGGTTGAAGCGATTCTCCTGCCTCAGCCCTCCTGAATAGCTGGGATTACAGGTGCGTGCCACCACACCTGGCTAATTTTTTTTTTGTATTTTTAGTAGAGAAGGGGTTTCACCACATTGGTCAGGATGGTCTCGAACTCCTGATCTCATGATCTGCCCGCCTCGGCCTCCCAAAGTGCTGGGATTACAGACATGAGCCACCGCACCTGGCTAGGAAAATGCTATATATTTTAAATGGGCAGTTTTACACTGATTTTTCCTAGAGCCACCTAAAAGCTGGCACATTGTCTTTAATGCAATTTTCTCATCCTCCCCAAATGTCTGGGTTCACATGTCCCCCCAAAATTAATCATTCAAGATGAACATAAAATTATTTGTTAGACTTTTCTTCACAAGAATGTTTATTTTCATAAAGTGTTTCCCATACACTCAAAGACTCACTTTAGGATCCCCAGTCCTTGCCCATGTCTCCCTGGGTTGATGCTTTAGGAAACATATTTGACGTCTACTTTGTATTTCAGACTTTTGTGCTACTGAGAGGCAAAGACTTCCCTTCCTGCCTGTTTTACTTATTTATTTATTTTTTTGAGACTGAGTTTTGCTCTTGTTGCCCAGGCTGGAGTGCAATGGCATGATCTCGGCTCACTGTAACATCAACCTCCTGGATTCAAGCAATTCTCCTGCCTCAGCCTCCCGAGAAGCTGGGATTACAGGCTCCTGCCCCTACACCCAGCAAATTTTTGTATTTTTAGCAAAGATGGAGTTTCACCATCTTTTAGCAAAGATGGAGTTTCATCTTGGCCAGGCTGGTCTTGAACTCCTGACCTCAGGCGATCCACCCATCTTGGTCTCCCAATCCTGCCTGTTTTGATGAGAAAAGTGTTTTTAAGAAAAGTCAAGGAAAATCTAGAATAGCTACACTTTTACCACAGCAGAAGAAATGGTGGAATTACAGTGGGAATAAGTGTAATGGCTTGACTGATCCGCTAGTCCAGGACTTATTTCAGAAATGTGTCTTCTTTGAACAGATTGTATTAGTGCATCAGGCAGGACTTCTTTGGTTGTAAGTGTTGGGAACTTAACTTGAACTAGTATAGAAAGGATATCTGGAATCAGGAAGCCGATTGCATCCTCTTTCTCTCCTCTCCACTTCTCTCTGCTTTGCTGTCCTTGGCTGGCTTCCTTCAAATGGTAGCAAATATGGCAGCTCCTGGTATTATCAGAGAGGGCTCGAGACTGGCTGGCTCTAAGATGTAAGCAGGCAGACCTGGGGATGAGCTCACTAACTCTGGATCACCCGGTAGAGGAGATGCCAGAAGGTTCTCCTGGAAGATGGTAGCTCTCATTTGAACCCCTGGTCAAAGTAGGGGATGGGCATTCCTGAAATAAGAGAAGTGTTGGTCTAGACACATGGCCCAACAGCTCTCTGTGCATGGCTGGCACTACGTTTTCCTTCATAGCCTGGTATGTTTTAGTAGCATAAAGTGAAGTGCTATTTGGTTTTTCTCTCAGAAATTGCGGAAACAGCATCATTTGTGCAGTAGACTGGAGTAGGAAACATTCACACCAACATGTCCATATGAAGTGCTTAGGGAATGGGGAGGGGCAGCTGGTCCATCCTTGTTCCTGAGCCTGTTTCTGGGTGGGGCTGAATCTAGAGGTGGGAGCTTTGAAATGTGCAAATTGGGGCAGGGAAAGAAGTTGAGGCTGGAAATGAGGCAGAGATGAATACAGTTGATGCAGCCCAGATCCCTGGGGGGTTATTGCTGGATGATTCTGGACATTATTGAGCACAGCTACCACTCACTCTGCAGAGGAGAAAACCGAGTTGCAGGAACCTTAGTTGATGTGCCCAAAACCTGTGGTGAGTTAGCAGCAAAGAAGGCACTAAGGCCTCATTCCCAGAGATCTGCTCAACTTTCCACTCTTAAAACAGGCACAGGGATGGAATGAAAAACCCCAGTTGCCCTCTGGCTGTGGGGTCATTGGAAGCCTCAAGTCCTCTTCCTTGGTTGGGCTTCTAATCCTTCTTGTCTTGAAACAGGCCTAGTTGCCTCAGTGGAGCATTTTACTTTATGCTGATTTTGGAATCTCACATACCTCCTCTTCAATAAGAGGACACTCCAGCCTCACTGCAACAAGCAAATCTATTAACATGATCACAGATCCATCACTGGGAGCTGGTTGGGAGGGTGAGAAGAGTGGACTTGAGCTGGCCCTCCAGGAATAACTCCCAGGACATCCCAGCAAGAACCCTCTGGTCTATTCTGGGAGGTGGGGAAACAGGAGCCTGTACTGGAGAGACTGAACTTAGGAATGCACTGCACAGCTGCAATCCAGGGTTTAGAGGATAAAGATGGAGGCACCCTTCAGCAACTGTCTGGATGCTGGGATGTGGGGTGTGGCAGATGCTGCTGCTGTGGCTGCAACTTCCCTTTGAGTCCCAGAGACTGTGATGGAATTCGGATGCTGAGTCTGCTACACTGTCTGCCACTACCTCTTAACATTCAGGAAAATGGAGTCTTCATATTGGCTTCTCTATGACTGCGTGTATGTTCAAGTTCCTACAAGCAGAGCCTGAGATGGGGTGCTGTGCCAGTGATTACTGAGGGAGAGCTCCCAGGGGAAACCTAGAAGGAAGGCAGGAAGGAGGATAAGGGCAGGAGAAGAAGCCAGGCAAGGGGTGGGTTCTGAGAAGTCAGGCTGGTCCCATGGGAGTGCTCTGCAGTGGGAATCCTCTTGCCAAGTTTTTCTGGCCCAGAGGCAATGGAGTGGAGTGTCGTATCCCACATTAGACATCATTGGCTGTGGGCCACCCCAAGGGAGATGGGCTATAACCCTGTACTAGTTATCAACTGCTGTGTAACAAATTGTCACAAACTTAGCAACTTACAACAACATGCATTTAATATCTTGGGTCAGGAGTTCGGGCCTGGCTTCGCTGGGTCCTCTGCTGGAGTCTCAGAGGCTAAAACCTCAATTTGGGAGAATACATTTCTTTGTGAAACAGGGAATATTTTCAAAGCTCACGTAGATGTTGGCAGAAGTCAGGCCCTTGTGGTTGTTGAGTTGGGGTTCCTGCTTCCTTGCTTGTTAGGAGCTGCTCTCAGCTCCCAGAGGCCCCCACATTTCCTTGCCATTGGCCCTCACAGGATGGCAGCTCACTTTGTCAAGACCAGTGTCTTAGTCCATTTGGATGGCTGTAACAAAATATCATAAACTTGGCTTAAACAACAGAAACTGATTTCTCATGTTTGGGAGTTTGAGAAGCTCACGATCAAAGTGCCTGCAGATTCAGTGTCTGGAGAGGTCCTGCTTCCGGGCTCATGCGCAGCACCTTCCCTCTGTGTCCTCGCATGGTGGGAGGATGGAGTGGTCTCTGAATGTCCTCTTTTATAAGGCACTGATCCCATTCATCAGTGGAATGATGATCTTCTCCTCTATGACCTAATAACCTCCCAAAGGCCCGATCTCCCAATACCATCACTTTGGGGGTTAGAATTTCAACACATGGATTTTTGGGGGCCCTGACATCCAGACCCCAGCAGTCAGCAAGATAATCTCTCCCTGCCGTTTCCTAGGACAGAGTCTTCTGTGATCCCTGGATGACTTCCCGTGACCCAACTGTAACCTAATCTAGGGAGGGACACCATTCATCTTTGTCATGTTCAAAGGCTGGAATCAGGGCTCAGCTTCCATTCGCACTCAAGAGGAGGGGATTACACAAGGGCTTGACTCCTGGGGGTCATCTTAGAATTCCACCCACCCTACATACCCCAATGTCTCCAGAAGAGACAATTCCCAGCATCCGTGAACAGTCTCCCAGGAAAGGGCACGGGAGTGAACCACTAGCATTTGACTCTCATATGAAGGGGTTCTTGCAGAGGCACTCATGGGACCTTCCACACTATCCTTGCCCATGGGAGAAAGGCCAGCCAAAGTCACAGAAAATCACCATCCCTCAGGCCACCTTCCAGCCTGAGTATCTGGGTGGGGAAGCCTTATCCCCATCAGGGCCACAGCCACAAGGGGGCTTGGGAAATGGAGTTCTGAACTTGCTAACTTGTATAGTTAAGGAAAAGATATGGGAAGAAAATGGGAAGAGGTGCCAAGGGCCAGTTCAAGCCTGCAGTGAAGGGGAAACAGAATTGAGAGATTCCATGACTTAATGAGGTCCCACTGACGGCCTGGCCTAGATCCAGGACTCGGGCCATTTAGGGCAGCTCCAACTTTTGAGGTTGTTTTCCTCCTGGGATTGGGTGGCAGAGAGGAACTGGAAATGTAAGTGGAAATCCACATACTGGTGACTAAGGAAGAAAGCTGCCATAGAATCCAAATTCTCTCTTGTTAGCACGAGGGAGGATTACCACGAGTTTCTGGAAGTTTCTAGAGCCATGGGCAGTGCTGAAGAGGATCTGGATCATCAATGATTAGGTGCAGCTAAATATTAAAGATTATGGTTTCCTACTGAATGAGAGCTTTTATTTCTTTAAATCTTGTTCTAAATGATTTCTTGCCCTTGCTATTTAAATACAGCCATCCGTTGGTATCCATGGGGGATTGATTCCAGGATCCTCCATGGAGACCCAAATCCACAGAGGCCCAAATCCCTGAAATAAGGTGGTATAGTATTTGCACATAACCTACGCATATCCTCCTGTGTACTTCAAGCCATCTCTAGATTACTTATAATACCTAATACAGTGTAAATGCCATGTAAACAGTTGTTATACTATGTCATTTAGAGAATGGTGGCAAGGAAAAACATCTGTACATGTTCAGTACATATACAATCATCCACTTTGGAAAACCATTTTTGAACCACAGTTGGTTAAATCCATGGATGCAGAACCCATGGATACAAGGTCGACTGTAATAGAAACTTTCAATACCAAGGAATGCATGTGCCTAGTGATTTTGCGAAAAAGAGTGTATTTGTACTTGCAAGAAACCGTGGAGTGGAAACACCTAAAATGTGCTTGTTCAGTTAACTTCAGTTTGCTGAGCTGCTTGGAGCACAGGGTTGTAATCAAAGGTTGTCTTCTTTGCAGCAGACGATGTTCTGGGAGAAATAGTCCTCCCTAGTGCTGAACTTGCAGACTCTAACCACGGGGGTGGCAGCAAGTATCCCAGGTCTCTGTAGGGGCCTGAGTCCATGCCTGCACTGTGTAGAGAAGATGAGGGCAGAGAACTGGATGCCCCTGGAGGGGAGTGTTATCCTTCTACATGGCACGCAGGCAGCGCGGTTCTATACTCGGAGCCTCTGCTCAGAAGCCCATAATTCATGTTCCATCCTTGTTCCCTACCCCAGTGCTCTGCAAGTGAGCCCTTCAGTGCAGTGATGGGTTGGGTCCCGTTATGGGAGAGGAAGGGAGCCCTGGAGCTGCAGAGGGGAGCAGGCATTCTCTCTGGGGTACTGCCTTCTTTCTTCCCTAAATTGGAGGGAGATAATCCATGGGAAGGAGTTAATGATTTCTTCACTCTTCAAACTTGGTCCAGAAGGATCTCAAAGTCCAAAAGACCCTTTGGGATGTCTCTTGATATTTCACATTAATGGACTTTTCATAAGGACCACCTGATGGGAGAGCAGTGAGAAGTTTGGGGACAGCCAAGGCTGGAGTTGTCATTTGAGCTCTGATACTAATGCAGACCGGACAATGACAATGTCACTTACTCTCTCGGAAATCTCTTTCTTTCTTTCTTTTCTTTCTTTTCCTTCCTTCCTTCCTTCCTTCCTTCCTTCCTTCCTTCCTTCCTTCCTTCCTTCCTTCCTCTCTCTCTCTCTCTTCTCTTTCCTTTCCTTTCCTTTCCTTTCCTTTCCCTTTCCCTTTCTCTCTTTTCTGGAGTCTCACTCTATTGCCCAGGCTGGAGTGCAGTGGTGCCATCTTGGCTCACTGCAATCTCCACCTCCTGGGTTCAAGTGATTGTCCTGCCTCGGCCTCCCAAATAGCTGGGACTACAAGCGCCTGCCAGCACGCCTGGCTAATTTTTATATTTTTAGTAGAGACGGAGTTTCACCATGTTGGCCAGGCTGGTCTCCAACTCCTGACCTTGTGATCTGCCTGCCTCGGTCTCCCAAAGTGCTGGGATTACAGGCATAAGCCACCGTGCCCAGCCTGTTTCTTTCATCTGTAAAATGGGGCCACAATTTCACCTAATAAAAAAAAGACATCTTTCTATTTAAAAGGGCTCAGGGCATTGATGTTTGTGATAAAGGAGAGAATGTGTATTGAAGTGTTTTGAAATGTACAAAGCTTTCTAGAAACAGAAGTTCTTATTCAAGAATTTTCCTGAATCTTTGGCAAGATAACCATTTTCATTACCCCGTCTGTGCCTAGAATGGGCCTATAAGCTCCACAATCAGAATCATTAGATATAGAAACTAAAAGAAATGTAGTCTCCTTTTTTTGCCTTTTCATTGGTGAACAGAGCTTTGGTTAACGGAAAACCAAGACGATTTTAATTGCTGGTTTTTCTATTTGAAAGGGGAGGTTATTAGTAGAAGTCTCAATTCAGAAACTTCAAGAAGAAATGGGAGGGTGTGGTGAGGGTAAGGGGGGGACTGCATTTCCTGTTTTCCTTTCAGATGGTGTTGGAAAACATTGCAGGAAAACCATGGATACCCATGAAGAAATTCCAAAATTTATTCTTTTTGACGCCAAGGGCCCAGCCCAAAAGGTGACGAGTAGGAGTGGTCAATTTTTTTTAAGAGTTGGGGCTTGCGGGAGTCCAGCTAAACGCTTGTAGGATGAAGACAGAATTCAGAGGGTGACATCAGCCCGAGCAGGGGCCAGAAGAAACAGAGTGGAGGAGTCTGGTTTCATTTACAGTTTGGGTCAGTTCTGCAGTGAGGAGGGGGAGAGGAGGGGTCAGGGACGGAGGAGGAGGAGGAGGAGGAGCTGGAGGAAGCCCTGACTGGTATCCCTGGCCCCAGTCCAGTTTGGAGCTCAGTCTTCCACCAAAGGCTGTTCAGTTCTCCTGGGCTCCAGCCTCCTGCAAGGACTGCAAGAGTTTTCTTCCGCAGGTCTGAGTCTCCACTTCTGTGGTGGAGAAAGACTGCAAAAAGGAAAAGAGACACAGTGACTGGGAAAAATATGCATCCTATTCAAACCTAATTGAGTCGAGGAGCCCAGGGACACACACGCCTTCAGGTTTGCTCAGGGGTGAGTGTGATTTCTGTTCTGTTTTTCCAGGTTCGGGGCTAGAAGGAAATGCTCTCAACCTGAAGTGACCGTTTCTAGGTAGCTTTAGTGGCTCTTATGTTCACGCTGTTCGCCAGTTTTCTGTACGTGTTTTAGGTCTCTGGAAGATTCTGCTGATTTTTCTTTCTCGCCTTGTGGCAGTGGGGTTTCCTTAACTTGGTTAAGGTTGTGCTTGCCTAAGAGCGTGAGCGCTTTTCCACCACGCGTCTGTGGCTGCTACGCGCGCCCTGTGCATTCTGGGCGGCAGCGTGTTTTGGCCCACGATTTATTTAAGTTACCACCGCCTTCTAAAACTCATTTGGGATCCGCTTAGTTTGCAGAAGCGTCTTTGCCGGGGACTAGCAGAGCTCCCTGCCGAGCGGCTCTGCTGGGAGATGTGTTCTGAGCTCTCGGGGTGGTGACACTAGGTTAGGATGCAACAACCTGCGTGGGTTTTCAGCCCAGGGCCGCCCACGGGAAGGTGCTGGTGGAGCACATTGGCTGCTTTCACGAGATTGGAGTGACTCTGGTGCCCAGGATGGGGGCCAAGTAAAGGGTCCCTCAGTCATTGCCATCAGGCTTCTGTCTTTTCAGGATACCGATGTCTCTGTTGGAGACTTTGTCCCTTGGGGTTGCTTAAAGGAGTTGCAGGGGTCAGAGAAGAAGAAGGAATTTGGCATTTGGGCAGCATGCTGAGTGTCTAAGGCAAGGCCCCTGGGGCTGCAGGGCCAGCCCATGCTGCACAGAGGTGAGGCCAGTGCCAAGCTGGGAGGCCCCGAGGGCTGTTCCCTGGCCCAGAGGATGCAGGGTGGGGCTCGAGTCCTCTCTTGCTGAGGATGGAACACGTTCACTGACAGTGGCCAGCCTGTTTGGGGAACCTGTTTCAAGGGGCCTACTATGTTCGAAAATGAATGGGGATTGAAGTATGGGTGGAGTCACTGGGAGGGACTAGGCGGTGGTTGAAGAAAAATCTGCTTCCACAGGAAGCCCCAGGAGCCAGTTTCGTGGCTGGTGCAGACCCCAGGAGCAAAGTCCTCTGAGCGCAGGGGAGTCTGCTGCACGGGATGGGGGAGCAGGGCTGTGGCCCCGGCTGACCAGCTTCTCTCCCCACACACAGCTCACCCCGATGAGGACCACAGGGTGCTAGAGCTGCAGGGTGCTCAGAGCTCACAGAGATGGTGGATGATTAACCTGGGATCCCCCGGCTCCCCAGGGTCCCATTCTTAACACTGTAAAACACTGAACCAAAATGGTTTTAAAATTGAAGTTACATTGCTCCTAAGCAAAACTATATTGAAAACTGAGTGGGTGGTCGTTGATGACATTACTGGGACTTCTGAGGTTTTTGTTGGGCTAAAGATAATGGAAGAGATTTTTGGTCAGAAGCCACTGATGTAGTCGTTTCCTGGTTTTCAAAATGAGCAACCAGGGGCTCTGAGATGTGGAATTCCTTGCCTAGGCCACGGTGCGAGTGTCTGAGATGGCAGTGAAATCCTTCCCCATTGCAGGAGAGCAGACAAGCCAGCGACAGAGGATCCCAAATAACTCATATCTAGTTGGGAAAACTACTTGGTGCTCACTGAGACTCTATCAATGAACTGAGAAAGAAGTGAGGTGGACTGTGAGAGGGCGCATCGGCTCTGTGACCAGAATCCGGGGCTGGCCGCCCTGCTCAGGCCACCTCCTGGGGGTGGAGGGCCCCGAGGGAGGGGACTTGGATGCTCTTCTTTCTGAAGTGGGCTGTAGCTGAGGATGAAAGCCTGGGGTGGGGAGGCGGGGCTTTGACAGAGATCAGGATCTAGGAACGGCTGCCCGTCTGGACGTCTTTGTTTAGGCGAGGGTTTCTTGTAACCCAGAGGTTTACTTCTCTCCTTTCCTCACGCATGGTTGACAGAAGCCAGGAAGCAGACACCGAGTGGAGAGGAGGGCTTGGGAAGGAATTCCATGTTGGGGTGAAGTGAGGCTGTCCTGTCTTTTCCTATCCAGGCACTGGAGGGTGTGGCCACAGCACCTTTCTGGGAGGTGGCTGGGGAAGCCTCTAGAATGTTAGCCCTTGGCCCCGCTCTTCCCCTGCTTGGCAGGGAGCGTGTTCCACCCCACCAGGGTTGTGGCCCACAGGTGAGGAGATGTGTGGCAAATGTCCAAACATGGGGTCTGAGTGGTATTTTTGATACAAGGTAGGCATCTTTCTGAAAAATTGTCTTCACTTCGCACTTCATTTTATTTCTAAAGCGTTCAGGACTCAGCAAATTGCACTGACTTTATCATAAGTGCCTTTTGTGATTTCCTATCCTAGAACTTAATACGTCCCCGATGAGAAAGTAGGAAGAAGCTCCTCTCTTCAGTCGATTGTTGATTTGTGGTTCCAACGAGGCTGCTCATCCTGACCTTAGTTTCAGGGACGGAACCCATAGACGCGGATGCCTAAAGCCGGCTTGAAACAAGACCGCCTTCTTTGGAAGCTTTGGAAGCTGGCGGTGACTTTTTGCCAGCGAGGCTTCATTTGTTTCCTTGCTCAGAGTGTTTAGACAACTGGATCAAGCGTAGGCTTCATCAGCGGTTGATATCACCTCCCACTTTTATGTGAAATTCCATGTTTAGGATTTAAAATTCACCGGCAAGTCATGAATACTATTGCGTGACACTTCCTTGCAGGCACAGTAGCAACTTTAGCAAAAATTTTTATTTGAAAGTTCAGTTTTGTCACTACTCTTTTTGGAAGAAGCTGAAAATCTAGTATCTCTCGGGGAAGAATCGCAGGTGGTTTCCATCTGACGGGGATGTTGTGTACCAGGCAGCTTTTTCGCCCTGACTTAAGGGAGCAAATTTTCACGGCGTCCTGGCTGCGGCAAGCAGGCAGTAAAAACACACTGCTGCTACATAAATAGCTGACGATTTGAGAAGGGACCTGACATTTAAAGAAAATCCTATTAGCTCTAGCTAAGGAAATGAAAGCCACAACCATCCAAATTTTAAAGCAGGGGAGCTTTAAAGTTTCCTGCTAATTCAGACAGCTATGAACTAGACAAGAATGGTTATCTTCATTCTCGCATTTCTAGATACAGCGTCTCCGCTTCCACTGTAAAACTTCGGTGGAATTCAGTGTAAAAATTCAGTGCAAAGAAAGGACGATCCTACTCTTTAAATAAAAGACGTTGCTTGCCGCATCTAATGTGTGGTTACGAATGTCTTATTTGCAGGGAGTATTCCACAGGTCATGATTTTGCAGAGATATTCCCTTCAAGAATTCACTTTGTTAATTTTGAAAAATATAATTTTAATACATTCTGGTCTTATAGTCCATTTTGGGAAGGAGATGAAATTTTGAGGGCTGGGCACTGTGGCTCATCTCTGTAATCCCAGTATTTTGGAAGACTGAGGCGGGTGGATCGCTTGAGCCCAGGAGTTTGAGACAAGCCTGGGCAACATACGGAGACTTTGTCTTTACAAAAATAATTTAAACAATTAACCAGGCATGGTGGCACGCGCCTGTGATCTCAGCTATGAGGTTGAGCCTGGGAGGTTGAGGCTGCAGTGAACCGTGACTACGCCACTGCACTGCACTTCAGAGCCTGGGCGACAGAACAAGACCCTGACTCAAAAAAAAAAAAAAAAAAAAAAAGAAATTTTGAGTTAGCACGTTCATCCTGGTCTAGCTGTTTTTGAAAAGGCAGTTTGGTTTTCTTTCCTCTAGAGGGAGGTATATCTCTGCAAGCTCCAGAAAAATCTCTGAAGTGGTGCCTGGATTCTCCCAGGGTGGGGTTTCAGGGTTTGCAGTGACTCAGTGATGACCATCTCAACAGAGCTTGTGGGCAACTTTAGGACTGACATTTCCATACATGATTATCATTATTATATTTATTGTGGCTGTTCATAGTAACTGAAGTGGACACACATTAGAGCTTTGCTTTTCTTCTCTGTGCGGGTGTAAGTGTATTGAGATGAAATTGTGCCATGAAAGGAGGCAATCTTTGTTCTCAAACAATTGCATTACAAGGGTATTCAGCAACTAAAACATTTTATAGGAAGCATTTTACCCATATCTAATCACAGAGGTTTAAATGAACAGTCAGGTGCTTGGGAACCAAAGTAAGTTTGCATATTCATGCCATTGTGGGTCCCTGTAGAATTACTGCATTTTAGAACTGTGAGGGTGTTCATGACATGTCCTTTGATACTTTCCCCAATGGACAATGGGTTTTAACATACTTTTAAAAATTCACACAAGCTGTAATTGTGCATGTCTCATCTTAAATATTTATTAATACAAATATAAATTACTGATGCTCAGATTTATGTTTGTTAGCTTGAGATAACCAGTGTTAAGACCCTGAGGGAGATAATTCTAGCTCAGAGCAAAAATAATAATAATTATAAAAACAAAACAAAACAAAAAAAACCTAACCCTTTGGTTGGTCTTTGTGTTATCATGTTTACTTAAGTTTAACAAGACCTATTGTGCATCACGGCCTTGAGCGCCGAGGTTCAGGGAGTGGATAAAAATGACCAAGACATGGCCCCCTCTCTTCTGGTTGGCAAACATATAATTTCTGTTTGGCTAATTGAAATATCAAAAAAACGATCACCTTGGTGGACGGTTTCTCCACGCGTTTTATGCTTCAGATGAAGACAGAGAGCTCAGAAATGTATGCCCAGCGACAGGGCCACAGAGCTAGTAGCAGAAGTGTCTGATGTTTCCAATATGCAGACATCTTGGACTCTGGACATTTCAAGGGGGACAAGCCTTGAAGAGTGTATTTTCGGGTGCCGTGTGGAGAAAAGTACTCTTGCCATTCCCAGTCTTCCTTGGAGTAACCTCTTTTAAGTTGATTCAGCAGAGGAGTAACTGTTGTTTAAAAAAATCTGGAAAGAAAAAGGAGAGAAGAAAAAAACAAATACGAAAAGTTCTGCCAAACCCTCTCCCAAAGGCAAACTGTTAGTCTTGTAGGGGTCTGGCAGCATTTAGCACAGTATGATCCTACTGCTCTCCTGAAGTTTAAAACTCATGAAATACAGAGAAACGTTTGACAATGTGAGTGGCCACGGATAAGTGCAATGGGAAATGTTTCTGTAAAACCCCCGGTGTGTACTATACGTTAAATTTTCAGGAACCCAGAGCATCAGGAATTGGCCACTGGAAGGAAGAGCTCATGGCTCGGTTTAATTTCAAAATTAAAAATTGAACAGCAGCTGGAGTTGACTCAGATCTCAAGGGAAACCATTCCAGGAAACTGGTTTTTCACTTCTGGAATCTTCATTAGTTGATTCAGCAGCCCAGGGCCGGTACCCAGAGTTAGCGCCAAGTCAGCTAAACCCACAGCTGGCCCGGCGGTGCACCAGGGTGCTCTGTTTCTAATTGGGGCTGCAGAAAACCCATCACTCCTCAGAGCCCAAGGCAACAGATGGAAGAGAGCAGTTGCAGGACTTTGGCCTGTTTGAGCAACAGACAAGGAGCATTCTTTTACACAAAAGGGAGGCTGGGAGAGATCGGCAGACCATTGCTGACAGAGGCAGTAAGGAAGTAGAATTTCCCAGGTTATTGCAATAAATCCAGCATGGATGATATTTTATCAGATGTTCCAGCTTGATTTTTGAAAAGGTTTCTATGTTCAAGAATAATTTTCTCTTCTCTATTTGATTAGGAATTAGACTAGAAAACAAACAAAATACCTAACTTTTCTTTTTACAATGGGAGCACCTTTCAGCCATTTTAACCATTTACGATGGAACACCACAGTTTTGGAAAGGTCAGTAGCACCCAAGTTCATTGCCAAGAAGGAAAGAGACAGGAATAAGTGCCAAGCTCCAATTTGGATCCAGCAGCGTCATGTGGCAAGGGGTTGGAATGGAGTGGGCATTTGTGCAATATTTCTTGAAGCATTTTCTAACGCACTCTCTTCTTTAACGTTGAAATGGAACTAGTCTCTGCTTGATGTTTATAATTAGCAGTGTAAGTGCAGACAAAATCTCGTCTGGCTGCCATATATTTCAGAATGTGGAATGTGTTTTACATTTGCCTGGTGGTGTCTAGCTTTTCAAATCACACCAGATATGGAACTTTCTGCTTCATGGTTATTATCTTGAATGCTAGGAATATGTTTTAAAGTAACTTTTTCAAATATCTGGGCAATTAATCTGGAGTTTCTTAATTGCCTTTGTAATGGGAAGGAGACCCACCCCTGAGGAGCTTGGCTGAAGCCTGGCCGGAGGTCGGCATGTTCTTACAGGCGCTGTCATTCACAGAGTGGGGCATTGCTAGGGGATGTCCAGGCCCTCTCTTTCTGCATTGCTTTGTTATAATCCACGAGTTGCAGGACAGGTGTTGCTTTGTTAGATTTTTCCGGGAAGAGCCGAAGATCTCAAATTGGCTACTCCAAATCTAACAAGGACCACAGTAGGTGACAAAATACCCCAGTAGGTAACAAAGGAGGTCTAGTTACCCTGCCTGATGAGAAAAGTTTTAAAATGTTGCTATCACAGGACACACATTCAGTTTGGGTCAAACAGATCACTGTTCTAGAGTATTTTCATAGAATAGAAATTTGAAGGCCAGGTGTGGTGGCTCATGCCTGTAATCCCAGCACTTTGGGAGGCTGGGACAGGAGGATCCCTTGAGCCCAAGAGTTTGAGACCCACCTGGGCAATATAGCGAGACCTTGTTTCTACCAAAATTCAAAAAAAAAATTAGCCAGGCATGGTGGCACACACCTGTAGTCCTAGCTGCTTGGGAGGCTGAGGTGGGAGGATTGCTTGATCTCAGGAAGTTGAGGCTGCAGTAAGCTCTGATCATGCCACTGTATTCTAACCTGGACAACAGACCTATACTCTGTCTCAAAAAAAAAAAAAAAAAAAAAAAAAGAAAAGAAAAAAGTAAAAAAGAAATATGAAATCCAAGTTGTTAAATAAACAGGAAAAAACCAAATTTTGATGTATTTCTTGGAGCTGTTCCAAAACACTTACTTTTGAGGATTCTCCTTTGGGTCTTTCAAACAGCAAGAGCATATTAAATTCCACTCTCCTCCTACCCTAACTGCAGGACTTAATAAATCCTTTCTTAGCTTCCTCCCTGAGGTAAAGAATGGGGACTCCTTTCCCAGGATTCAGGCAAAACAAGAAAGAGTGAGAAAAAGAGAAAGAAATGGGCATTCCTTCTCACAGTCTAGGAACGGGTGTGGCAAAGGCAAGGGTGGATGAATGCCTCAAATTTACTGAAATTTGACTTTTTATTTCACAGCCAGTGTGCACAGCTCTCCCACTGTGGTCTTTGACTATTTCTAGTGCTCCCATTTTAACCATGACAATTAGGAACTAATAGAAGTCCCAGAACTTGATAGGAGGGACAGACTGATTTTAAAAAGCAATGCTTGGAGAAAACCAAAAAAATGACTTCAAAATGGAGCTCTGGATTTATTTGAGTCTTTGTTTTAAAATTATTTCCTTGTGTGCATGTGTGTGTCTCTTTCTTAAAAAAGATTTCCAGACATGGAAAATGAAAAAGGTTTTGAGTAGGCTGAATGAAAACTAATTTACAGAATTGCAAGATAGCTTGGGAAATCATATTCATTGGAATATGATTGAACATGATTTCAGGTTGAAGGGCCATGTAGGGCAACCTTTGTAATGAAAGGTATCCTTTTAAATTTCAAAGGGATAGAAACTAGATGGGAAAAGGCACCTCAAATCCTTTTTAGAATGAGGCAGAGTAAACAAAAAGATGAATAATCCTAAATAGAAAGATGAGAATGAAAATGTGATGAATGTCTCTTATTGAATCTGTTGCCTTTAGGACACAGAATCTGGGATGAAGGAACAGACCCCTTCCAGCCCAAGGGTCTCAAGTAGCCAATTCTGAGTCTTTTTCATATTTGAAAGAATGATAGCACACAGCCGAATTCTATTGACATAGAATCTGTGGTGTGTCATCACCAAGGAAGTCTATTTCTTCCCTAAAAGACATGCGGAGTTTCCTTGAGATCTGGGTCAAATCTGGCACAGCCTCTAGGGTTTCCTGGGGTTCTTCCCACGAGCTTTGGAAATGCTAACTTGGGTTAGGTTTCTGGTTCTACCTTGTTTTATCTAGGTAGCTTTGAACAATCACTTTGGCTTGCTGGGGTTTCAATTTCTCAGCTCTAAAATGGAGGGAAATCAGCCATTGGGCAATGGGGAGGAGGATGTGAAGTTCCACCCACAAGACAGAAGCCCAGGAAGCGTTACTAGTGCTCTCCTCTCTCCTTCCTCGGGGAGGGTGGTGTTGGCCAGTGAGCGGGGATGGCTGCCTCATTCCTCCTCCTTGAAGTGGGCGGGTGGTCATTTGGAGAGATGGTGTTTGACATCTTTTAATAATCTAAATGAAAAAGTTCTCCAAAATTTGCTGCCAGGGAATTTCGTTTTTTATAAATGGAGACTCCAGGACATGATAAACAATAGAAGAGAGTTAATTGCAAATGAAAATATCAGCAAATATTCAACAACTGGGCTAGGAGCCCACGAGCCACAAGACCTGCTTCCCGCATGATGGCAGGAAAGTGTGTGGGGCCAAAGGCGTTTTTCCCACCTGGGAATTCAGCTCAGCTGAACCACATGAGTTCTGAGTCATCAGTGGAGCCTGGATAACACATTGTCCTACAGGCATCATCTCCTGTCCTTTTCAGGACTGGAAGGGCTCCTTTCCTTCTCTTCCCTCCCCTCCTCTTCCCTCAATATCTGGATATATTCTGGATAAAATAATTCCTGTGCACAGTGTATTTGTCCCATTACTTTGTGTCCCAATGGGAAGTATCTCCATTGAGGGGGTTACTCTTCTAAAGATTCATATCTTGAAAATAAAAACCTTTACATATGATTTTCAATGAACTAAAGGTTTGTTTTACTCACAGAATTGTTGAAGTAAGTGAGTGACGTCTTAGAAAGGCTTCCCAGATTTTATTTTGTAACTATTCAGATTGTATTGAGCATTCTAGAAGACGAGAAAGGTAGTTTTGGAATTGCTCCAGAGTGAGCCCACTCAATGCTTTGTATGTGACAGAAACAGTGGATTCAAAGGTGTTCACTGTGTGAGGGATGGGAATGGTGAAGAAAACTATTAGCAAAACCTGCTCAAGGCATAATTCATTTGTGCTCTTTGTCAATGCTACCTGCAGAGGAGTCTTCCCATCCCAGACTCAACAGTGAGGGGACAGCTCTCATCTTATCACATGTCCTATTTTCTCCACCTGGATTACAAAGCCGAATGCTTTACAAAGAGCTTCTCTTGTGTTCTTATTCACAAACAAGATTACCGCTTAAAATCATGCCTCTTGAACATGGATTAAACATTTAAAATAATCGAACTGGATCTTCCTGAAGATTTGCATTAAAATTTTTAATTGAAGCAGTGATGCTTAAACTTTGTGGGGTGAGGAGTGGCACAACTGCCTTTTAGAATCACATACAAACATGGACGCTTATCCCCAGAAAAACCCTCATCCACAGATGCAATTTTGCACTCAACTGTGGGAGGATCATAGACTCTTTGAATCTGTTGATCCCATATTAAAACATTGATCTAGACCAATTACAGTAATACAGTTTGTTTTGGAAAGAACAGGCCATTTACCTGGAAAGAATCTAGCAGGAAGTTTATATCTTTGCTAACAAAAATTGACTCTCAAGTTTGATAGAAAGAATCAAGAATAGCACATATGAAATGTACTTTTATATTATTCTAAAGTGTATATCATTATTTAATTGAGGTCATACAAAAAATTAGATATTGCAATTTTTGTGTGTGTGTTTTTTTTTAAGAAACACTCAGGAATGGGTCTAACAGACTGTTGGGAAGAAAGGTAGAGCTTGGTGGAAAGGTCTGGAAGGTTCCCAGGGTTGCATGGGCTTGAGGGATTCCTAGAGAGTGAAGGGGCAAAGATGGGGCTGTAGCACAGTGGGGGTAGGGTCATCCTAAGTGGAGGGAGGAGAATGGGCAGTCCAGCTTGTCAGGGGTCCCTGAGCCCTGCTGTGCTGGGACTATGCTAAAACTTGGGAGCATTGTCAAACCACAGCATAAGCACTGGAGACTGCTCTTCTACATTGTGTTAACATATATCCATGTCCAAAAGGCAGTGACCATTGCAAGGCAAAAAAATCAGGCTGAGCTTCTGCAATGCTGCCATTATCACCAATCATTGCTGTCACTTTGCTGCAGAAAGAAATGTGTTCTGTTGATGGCTGGCCTCCTGAGCATCATTAGAACAGCATTCCTTTCTCACTGTTGATATATTTCCAAGAGACCACTGTATTGACAGGTGGTTCTGTTTTAGCTGCTGAGATCACGCCTTCAAGTTCTCAGAATCTGAATCACAGGGTAGATTTGTTTCAACACAGGTGGTACTTTTTGTTGATTTTTTTTTGGAAATCCAAAGCCACATGGGTCCTGGTGTTCATTCCCTTGTTTATGGCTTCATCTGTCTCCATCTCACCAATTTTTCGCAGGTCAGGCTTAGGGCCCACACTGTGTTCCATCTTCCTCATAGCTGGGCCACACGATTTGGACTCCAGCTTCTCCCTCTGGGCCTGACCTCAGTCAGGAGGAATTCCATGGCAAATCCATGGGACTGAGCTTCAGGTTTCCTTTGCACCCACTTAGCTCCTGTCCTTGACTGGCAGTCTCAATAACTCCCTGTGGCTCTCCCTCTACTTTTGCTAAGTGCTCCATCTGGACACTAGTCCGCTGCTCCATTCATGGCAAAGTTACATCACTCATCAGCCAGACAGACTCCCCTCTGCTATCAATCTTCAGATGGCAAGGCTGAGAACATTAGATCATCCTCATCCCTGATTTCATTAGTTATATGGGGAAAATGGAATTCCTGTGCGACACAACAGACAACCATAAAGACTTGCAGAGCCCATGGGGGCACCTGTGGGGAGAGGAAGGTTAAGATAGAGATACAAAAGCTCAGGCCTTGGGTGGAGCCAATTCCAAAGCTCAGAGGATACTAGTCAGGGCAGAAGCCATATTTGCACCGGGTCTGAATGTTAATATTAGATTCTTTCCCACTTTCATGAGACTCTGATCTTCTTTGCCAAACCCTAACATTTTGCATGACATATATTCTTTCCTTCTTTTCTTTCCAAATCTTATTTAGAACTAAGGGCAAACATCGTGTTATTTGAATACAGTGGCATGTAGACACACTCTAGGATGTTTAGTTGTGTTATTTTCTCCTTTTAGCTCTTAAACTCTATCACACCTCAGAAAAGAGGCTGCAATTACATCATTCCTATTAAATTGATGGCTACATTTTAGGGGTAGTTACCCATACTTTTAAAACCTGGCAAATGATATTTCCTGTCCTCATTTCTATTTTAATTGTGGTAAAAACCATATAACCTGAAACTTACTATCTTGACTATATTTAAGTGTACAGTACAGCAGTGTTAACTATACGCACCTTGTGGTACAACAGATATCTACAACTTTTTGATCTTGCAAAACAGAAGCTCTATACTTATGGAACAGTAACTACAACTGCCCCCCACCTCACAGCCCCTGGCCAACACCATTCTAAGTTCTTTTTCTAAGACTTTGGCTACTTTAAATACTTTCACATAAATGGAATTATACAGTAACGTATTTGTCTTTTAGTGACTGACTTGTTTCACTCAGCGTAATATCCTCAAGATTCATCCATGTTGTAGATAAAAGGATTTCCTTCTTTTATAAGGCTGACTAATATTCCTTGTATGTGGCATGTATAAGACTTAGTATAATACAGTAGGCTATGCACGTGGCTCACGCCTGTAATCCCAGCACTTAGGAAGGCTAAGGTGGAAGGATCTCTTGAGCCCAGGAGTTCAAGACCAGCCTGGGTGACATGGCAATATCCTGTCTCTACTAAAAATACAATCCTGTCTCTACTAACAATACTACAGCTGGGTGTGGTGGTGTGTGCCTGTAGTCCCATTTACTCAGGAGGCTGAGAAGGAAGGATTGCTTGGGCCTGGGAGGTTGAGGCTGCAGTGAGCTGTGATCATGTCACTGCTCTCCAGTCTGGGTGACAGAGTGAGACTCTGTCTCAAAAAAAAAAAAAAAAAAGAGAAAAAGAAATAAAGAAAATTACAGCATAAGTGGTGTAATAACAGTGCAAAGTCCTAGGAGAACTGTAGGAATAGCAGTTAATGAATTTAACAAATATTTATTACACACCTACAATGATACAGACAGGCATTTTGCCATACTCTATGCTCAGAGTGTGGCTGAGCTTCAGAATCCTGGAATACTCTTTGTTTGTGATAAAGCAGACTTGGGAATCTATAATCAATTTCATAATTGCAAAATTCCATTGTGTGTGTATATATACATACATACATATATACACACACACACACACACACACACACTTAACCAAGGAAGAAAAAAACCTGTGCACTAAAAACTATAAAATACTGTGGAAATAAATTAATTTCTTTATTCATCTCATCTATTGATGGACATTAAGTTGTTTCCACCTTTTGGATATTACAAATAATGCTGAAATGAACATGGGTGTGCAAATATATCTTTGAGATCCTGTTTTCATTTCTTTTGGATATACCCAAAAGCGGGATAGGCAAATTATATGATAATTCTGTTTTTAGTTTTCTGAGGAACATTTATACAATGGAGGCTATCCTTTCTCCATTGTGTGGCTTTATTGAAGCTCAGAGATCATATATATGAGGTTTTATTTCTGGGCTCTCTATTCTGTTCCATTGGTTCATATGTCTGTCTTTAAGTCAGCATCATATTGTTTTCATTACTGTCATTTTGTAATATCTTTTGAAATTGTAAGTATGAGGTCTCAAGCTCTGCTATTTTCCACCCCCTCATTATTGCTTTGGCTATTTAGGGTCCTTTGAGAGTCCATATGAATTTTAGTATTTTTTTTTTTTCTGCAAAAGATGCCATTGGGATTTTGATAGATATTGCACTGAATCTGTAGATTGCCTTGGGTAGTATGAACATTTTAACAATATTAAGTCTTCAAATCCATGAACATGGGATGCTTTTCCATTTGTTTGTGTCTCTATTAATTTTTTTCAACAGTGTTTTATAGTTTTCAGTGCACAGGTTTTTGCTTCCTTGGTTAAGTTTATTTCTGAGTTATTTTATTATTTTTCATGGTATTATAATGTGATTATTTCTTAATCTCCTTTTTGGATAGTTCGTTGTTAGTGAATAGAAATGCAAATGATTTTTGTTTATTAATTTTATATCCTGCAACTGTGCTGAGTTCATTTATTAGTCCTAATAGTTTTTAAAAATATTTGGAGTATTTAGGATTTCATACATTTAAGATCATGTCATCTATGAACAGAGTTAATTATACTTCTTCCTTCCAATTTGGATGCATTTTATTTATTTTTCTTGCCTAATTGCTCTGGTAAGGACTTCCAGTACTATGTTAAATAGGAGTAGTAAGAGAGAACATACTTGCCTTTTTCCTGCTCTGAGAGGGACAGCTTTCAGTTTTTCACCATTAAGTATGATGCTAGCTGTGTGTGTTTAATATATGTTCTTTATAGTATTAAAGTCATTTTCTTCTATTCATAGTTTGTTGAGTGTTTTTATTTCAAATCATGAAAGGGTGTTGAATTTTGTCCAAAGCGTTTTCTGCATTAATTGAGATGATAATGTTTTTCCCCTTCATTCTGTTAATGTGGCATATCACATTGATTGGTTTTCATACATTGAAACATCCTTGCATTCTAGAACTAAATTCCACTTGGTTATAGCATATAATCCTTTTAATGTGCTGTTGATTTGGTCAGCTGGTATTTTGCTGAGAATTCTTGCATCAGTGTTCAACAGGGATATTGGTCTGTATTTTTCTTTTCTTGTCATGTCTTTGATTTTGGTTTCAGGATAATACTGGCCTTATAAAAATGAGTTTGGAAGTGTTCCTTCCTCTTTAATTTTTTTGAGAAAAGTTTGAGAAGGATTAGTGTTAATTCTTCCTTAAGTGTTTGGTAGAATTTTCCAAGAGTGACATCTGGTCCTGGGCTTTTTTTTTTTTTTTTTTTTTTTGAGGCGGAGTCTCACTCTGTCGCCTGGGCTGGAGTACTGTGGCCGGATCTCAGCTCACTGCAAGCTCCGCCTCCCGGGTTCATGCCATTCTCCTGCCTCAGCCTCCCGAGTAGCTGGGACTACAGGCGCCCGCCACCACGCCCGGCTAGTTTTTTGTATTTTTTAGTATAGACGGGGTTCCACTGTGTTAGCCAGGATGGTCTCGATCTCCTGACCTCGTGATCCGCCCGTCTCGGCCTCCCAATTTTTTTTTTTTTTGTGGAAGATTTTTGATTACTGATTCAACCCTGTACTAGTTTTAAGTCTGTTCAGAAAATTTTTTTATTGCTTCATGATTCAGTCTTGGTGGATTGTATATTTCAAGCAAATATCTAGTTTTTTTTTCTAGCTTATCCAGTTTCTTGGTGTGTTATTGTCCTCCCTTCTTACAGATCTCATGGAGTCTCATCAGTCTTTCCAAAGTCTTATATAAACAGTTTCACGTGCCTGATTTGCTCTCATTTCCCCTTGCTTTCTTCAGGGAATTGTCAAATTATTTCTGATGCACGGGATATAAAACCAATTTAGAAGCATTTGGGGTTTTAGAATTATAAGATGAAAAAAGTCACATTTCAAAATCTGACATATGCTTGATAACCAAAAAGATGTTTTTGATTTTCATTCACACTGATGCTGAATGCCTTTACATGCTGTAATCTGTGAAACAGACTTCTTTTTTTTATTTATTTTATTTTTTATTATTTATTTATTTATTATTTTTTAATTATTATACTTTAAGTTCTAGGGTACATGTGCATAACGTGCAGGTTTGTTACATATGTATACTTGTGCCATGTTGGTGTGCTGCACCCATCAACTCGTCAGCACCCATCAATTCATCATTTATATCAGGTATAACTCCCCAATGCAATCCCTCCCCCCTCCCCCCTCCCCATGATAGGCCCCAGTGTGTGATGTTCCCCTTCCCGAGTCCAAGTGATCTCATTGTTCAGTTCCCACCTATGAGTGAGAACATGCGGTGTTTGGTTTTCTGTTCTTGTGACAGTTTGCTAAGAATGATGGTTTCCAGCTGCATCCCATGTCCCTACAAAGGACACAAACTCATCCTTTTTTATGGCTGCATAATATTCCATGGTGTATATGTGCCACATTTTCTTAATCCAGTCTGTCACTGATGGACATTTGGGTTGATTCCAAGTCTTTGCTATTGTGAATAGTGCCGCAATAAACATACGTGTGCATGTGTCTTTATAGCAGCATGATTTATGATCCTTTGGGTATATACCCAGTAATGGGATGGCTGGGTCATATGGTACATCTAGTTCTAGATCCTTGAGGAATCGCCATACTGTTTTCCATAATGGTTGAACTAGTTTACAATCCCACCAACAGTGTAAAAGTGTTCCTATTTCTCCACATCCTCTCCAGCTAACCTTCAAACCCTAACAGTGAAATGATGATGATAACTCAGTCTCCCTAGATTATATGTATTTGAGTTTATTAAATCAAATGGAATTTCTAATTTAACTGTAGTCTACACTATATCATTTCCAATATCAAATAGTACTTCCTGAAACTCAGTGTAAGAAAAAAATGACAGTATTAACTAGTGTCATGAAAGTTCATGCTGATAATGAGATTGAGTCTGGTCCTTCCCCTGGGCTTCTCTGGGGAAATGTCAATTGTCTACCCATTCTAATTCTCTCACTTGGTGACAGGGAGGTGGCGAGCTCCACCATCAAGGGACATGGGTCCCGCTTACAGTTAATGGAGTCCAAGAGAACAGATATTTGCAAGCCCAGTGACCTGGGCTCAGTGGAGGCCTGGGCAGGTGGAGATGCCTTTGGTTGCTGCTTCAGAGGAGTAATCACTTAGCAAAATTAGATGCATGGAGAGGAGTAGTCGATGGAATATGTTTGGGGAATTCTGGGTGAAATCAAGTACAGCAGGTTTCTTTATTTTTCAGAACTGCTATACATTAATGTATACTGTCACTGTTCCAGAAGGAAGCTTGGTATTCAGCACTTTCCAAACTGTGTTGTTCATGGAACGCCTGTTTTTCCCCTTAGAACATCTAATGGAATGGGTGTTCCATGGAATGTGCTTTGGAAAATGCTGATGAAACCTAAGTTGTTGGAGAATGGTAGTTAGAGTTCACTTGCCATCCATTCTGCGTCGGACATTTACTGAGCAGCCTGCCACACTCCTCACAGAAGGCTGGAAGAGAGGCATGGCTATCATTGTTCTTTGTTGTAGAGGAGGAAATGGAAGCTTTGAGCAAGTATACCACCTGCCTGAGGTAGGGTGTGGTGGATCCAGGATCCAGATTTATCTGATTCCAAGCACCTTATCTTTCCCTAACATCACTGGCTCCTTTTCTGATTCCTAAAAAGTCCAAGTTCAGGCTAGCAACATCAAAGCATCAAACTGAGCGTGGGGCCCTTCAGGGCACAGGGTCCTGTGGGCAGCCCTGGCTGTGGTCTAAGAAAAAGTTAAGGGAAACCAGAATCCTGCATCAAGGAGAGGAGAAAAAAGGTGCTGTCTTGGCAAGGGGACTTCAGCCTAGACAGAAAGACCTAGGGTAGCTCTCTAGAGGGGTCTTAAGGGAGACCCCAGCCCCCAAGCTGATCTCTTAGATTGGAGATTGGAGAGTGAAGAGGCTGTCACAAAATCTTGTGGTAGGAAGAGAAGGTGTTGGCAGGGGAAAGGTCTGATAACGCACCTACTGAGCTCATGTCAACATAAACTTGGCTGGTGGGGCATCATGTGTGCGGCCCCCAGAGGCCCGTGGGTATGGGAGACTGTGCAACAGAGCAGTTAGCCTCCAGGTCTGCCTTCACAGTCTTACTAATTAAATCACCCTGGGCTCATTCCATTGTGAGATTGGAGGTTGGCATACGGCAGACTTTCTGTGGAGGAAAAGTGCTAAATATTAATAGAGAATACGGACAAGGCTTGACATGGTCCCAGCTGTGTGGTTGGGTTGCGTTTGGTGTGATTTGGGCAAAGCCCGTTCTCTCTCTAAACTGAAGCTTTCCTCTGATGTTCTTTTAAACACAACTTACAAACTTAAGCTGGGTGTCAAAACCTGACACCTTTTGTGCCTGTGAGTGCCTTTACTCCTGACCCATTTCCATTCTGCTCTTTGCTTAGGAATATGCTATGTCCAAATTGCTGCCCACGTCACTTTGGGTGGAAAAAAAGGTTTAATTGCATAGCTTTTAGCTGTGCCAAAGTAATAGTCACTGGATTCAAAAATTCTCATTTATATGTTTAATCAAAACTATCTTTCATAATGGATAAAATTTTCATTCATTTGTAATTTGAGAAAGAAAGAGAGTATTTTCAGATTGTGGAGAAACTACTATGGAATGCTTACTTTCTGAAAATGTAACTGTGTTCTTTGAACTATGTTTAAGAATGTCCAGAGAGGACAGTGAGCAGTCATTACATGTGATCTATATTCTGCTAACAGGAAGAGATCTGAGGTCACCTTAGACAGAGAGCTCTTCACTTCTCATTTACCTATTCTTTACTTCCCTCCCACTATCCCTCCTCTCTTTCTTTCTTTTTTCCTTCCTTCCTTCCTTTCTTCCTCTCTCTCCTTTCTTTCTCTTTCTTTCTTTCTTTCTTCCTTCCTTTCTTTCTTTCTTTCTTTCTTTCTTTCTTTCTTTCTCTCTCTCTCTCTCTCTCTCTTTTCTTTCTCCTTCTCTCCTCTTCTTCTGGTTCTGTTTCTTTCTCTTTTCCTTCCTTCCTTCCTTGCTTCCTTCCTTCCTTCCTTCTTCCTTCCTTCCCTCCCTCCCTTTCTCCTTCTTTTCCTTCACTTCTTCATTCCTTCCCTTCCCTTAACTTTCTTCTCTTCTCCTTTCCCTTCCTTTCCCTTTTTCTTTTCCTTCCTTCCTTCCTTCCTTCCTTCCTTCCTTCCTTCCTTCCTTCCTTTTATATATGCATATATGTGCACATGTATGCATCTATATCTATTTTTGTCTATCTGTCTATCTATCGATTGATCGATCATCTATCTATCTATTTATCATCCATCCTTTTGCTGCTGGTTCAAAGAATGAATCAGATACAAAGTCCTCTTGGAAGTCTAAAAAAAGACGTGGAAATCATGGGATTTTGATGGGTTTTGCACAATGAGATCCAAAAACTGATCATTCCCTTTGCCCTATTTTCTCTTTTAGGTTCGTATTTGGTGCTTAGACAAATTCAAAATGAGGAAACATCGGCACTTGCCCTTAGTGGCCGTCTTTTGCCTCTTTCTCTCAGGCTTTCCCACAACTCATGCCCAGCAGCAGCAAGCAGGTAAGAGCCAGAAACGTCCCTGATTTTGTAAAAAGAAATAGCATTCTTTGATTTTAGATCTTAGACATCATGCACTGACATGGAGCTTAGATATGATTTTAAGGTAGCTAAGCCATTTATTATAGGAGAGTCAGATAGGATAGTTATAGGATTTATAGAGCTTTTCAGATACTCTTTATCCAGTGAGAGATGACCTATTTTTATTAAAATTTGGGTTTGGTGTCTTGGAATTAGCTTAAAAATGATTTGTTTTTACACTGGATGTGAACGGAAAGTTTGTATCTCAAATGTTTTACCACCTGAAGGGACTTTCCACATTTCTGGCATTGGCTGGTCTCTGAGCACATCACCTAGGGAGAAGTCAATGATTGAAAGTAAAAACTATTTTCCCTGAAAAAAACAAAGATCACCCTCTCTCTCTAACTCCGGATGCAGAAAGGCATTTTCATCTAGGATCATTGGATCTTTAAGATTTCTGTTTCCCAAAACAAATTAAAAACATTGATTCTAATTAGCTCCATTAGGAATTTGATTTCAGGGTTTTAGAAAAGTGGGAAATGCTTCATGCATTGCAAGCTGAAAAGGACTGAGGTGGGTCTCCCTCTCCTTGACCCAGAGAGCTGGGCCTCTGAGGGATTCCTCCTGCAGGCCAGGTTGCTCTTAGGTGGGGGGAAGTCTAGTGTCACTTCAATGGAAGAAGAACGTGGGTTGGGGCATCAGGTCAGCCCGAGGTAAGTAGAGTCCAGGAACAAGCCTGGCTCACAGCTGCAGGAGGGCACCTCCTGGGGCGGGCCACTGACAGCCTGATACCCTGAGCTCCTACCCTTGAGGGAGAACTGGGTTCATCTGGAAACGAGATAGATAATGTTTGACATCTATGAATACTTTTCTGGCTCTGAAAAATATGCAGTAACTAATTAGAGTACCTTTTGTTCATGCTCAAAAATCTGGAAAAAATAAGTCTTTTCCCTTCTCTACATTTACACAGGTCCTCCTCTCTTAAAGAACATGTATTTGTTATATTTATTTTTCATGCAAATTACCCAAAGCATTGGGGGTTAGTGAATGGAAAATAGCAATTTTTACTTTTTCTTTTTGTCAAGGCCCAGTTTCATATTCCAAATGAAAGAATGAATTTATAAAATGATGGTTGGTTGTCTGTGATAAGACTTCCTTGTGGTTTAATCAGGTGGGTCTTGGGGCTCAAACTGCCACAGGGAATCAGGCTTGAGTTAAAGACAGCCCAGGAAATTGTTTCTTCAATCTGGAGCATGCTACTGGTCCATTCATGGTGGTCTCTGAGTATGGAACTTGGGCTAGTGACTGGGCACCAGTAGCTCTTGAGTGCATGGGCCCAGGTCCCTGGTTCCCAGGTAAGTGAGTCTACCTTCCTGTATTACCAGTGAGGTGTGAAGTGTGTAGTTACAGTACAGTGTAAACCAAATTTGTTTAGGAAGGCTTTGCACTGATAGGAAGTAATTGCTTACATAGTAGAAAAATCTAAACCAATGTCTTTTTTTAAAGATGTCAAAAATGGTGCCGCTGCTGATATAATATTTCTAGTGGATTCCTCTTGGACCATTGGAGAGGAACATTTCCAACTTGTTCGACAGTTTCTATATGATGTTGTAAAATCCTTAGCTGTGGGAGAAAATGATTTCCATTTTGCTCTGGTCCAGTTCAACGGAAACCCACATACCGAGTTCCTGTTAAATACGTATCGTACTAAACAAGAAGTCCTTTCTCATATTTCCAACATGTCTTATATTGGGGGAACCAATCAGACTGGAAAAGGATTAGAATACGTAATGCAAAACCACCTCACCAAGGCTGCTGGAAGCCGGGCCGGTGACGGAGTCCCTCAGGTTATCGTAGTGTTAACTGATGGACACGCGAAGCATGGCCTTGCTCTGCCCTCAGCGGAACTTAAGTCTGCTGATGTTAACGTGTTTGCAATTGGAGTTGAGGATGCAGATGAAGGAGCATTAAAAGAAATAGCAAGTGAACCAGTCAATATGCATGTGTTCAACCTAGAGAATTTTACCTCACTTCATGACATAGTAGGAAACTTAGTGTCCTATGTGCATTCATCTGTGAGTCCAGAGAGGGCTGGGGACACGGAAACCCTTAAAGACATCACAGGTAATGGCAATGCCACCGAGCTACGCCGTGCCCTGCTGTTCTTGGGAGATGAGCTTGGCAACTGCTGGCCTTAAAGCAACAGCTTGGATGGCGTGCGGGCCAGGGAAGAGATGAATGTTCACAGGTTTAAAAACAAAGGTTTAATTTGGAATATTCTTCCGTAGTCTTCTCCCCAAGTAGGGCATTCACCTACATACAAGAAGAGTCTTTTTCTAAACAACTAATATTTTCACTCTAAAAAACCCCACATTCTAACATCATGATCCCACAAAGCACTCTGCCTTCCTTAGAAAAGAAAGCCTCAGAGTGGTGAGATGTGCATCTGATCAAACCCCTCTATCTGGTGTTGGGATCTGTTTCATTTAAGGAAAGCTCCCTGTTGGACAGTGCATGAACTGAGAGGGGAGCGAGGGCATCTGTTTTTGTGTCTGGTGGACTAGCAGAGAGCTCCTCTCTTCTACTCCATGAAGTTAATTTAAGAGTGTTGGTAGAATCGGAATTGCAAGAAACCTCAGCTATGATCCAGTCTAGATCAATTTGGAAGAAATTGAGTCCTGGATGATTAGTGACAGCCAGAGCTGGAGGCTGTGCATTTGGGCTGTAGGTCTGGTCTTCTTACTTGTCCTCCATGTGGTAATCATGGCTGTGCCCACAGCGACTCTTCTAATTCTAATGGCATTGATGAGAGCCACTCTGGAAGTATTGAGAGCACGTGGACATTGCATTGATGTGTCACGTGCTGTTGCATGTACAGAGACCGTTGGCTGACAAGTTATTTAACCAGTTAAGTCCATTAGCTCTCCTTCCAGGGCTAAGTGCCTAAATGGCCAGTGGGAAGGAATTTGACAAGTAAAATTTCAGACTATACCATATCACAGCAACTGTGATGAGTGCTCAGAGTTCACCCACTAGTGATGGACAGAGCAGAGGGCCCTCCCCTTGTTAGAAAATCAGTCCATGCAGCCATTTGATAGCTGGTAGTAGAGAATTCTGGGTGGAATGAGCAGGAAATGAGAGAGGAATCCAAGGGGAGAGTTGAGCTCCAGAAAGGAGACACACATGTTCTCTGAGATGGAGGGAAGGGATGAGAAAAGGGGCTGTGTTTCCAAGATATTCAGGTGGAAAAGAGGCACATTGAGAGAGAGTTCAAGTTGAGTTGACAGCCATCATCTCAATAAAGGAGGGGAGCAGTGGGGCTTAGAGTCTTGGAGGGATTGAAGTTATTTTTGATTAACTGCTACAGGGATGTGAAGAGGGGTCACAAAACATTCAGGAAGCAATTGCTGATTTGCAGTGGTGTCCAGTTGCTATCAGAGATTATGAGTCAGTGGGCATCTCCATTAATGTGGATCCCTGCCTTTCTGCAGATGTCTCAGGCACTCCCAGGGTCAAAAGGGTTCCCAGAACTGGAACTTGCAAAGAGGGAACAATAGAGAGGACAGAAGAAAATTTTCTCAGTAAGGAAATCCAGAGTGGTAGCTAGTAAATTCCTAAAATAGCCTGCCATGGTGTCCTGGCAGCGTGGGGAGCTAATGAGAACTAGAATCGGCCAGGAGACCTCTGAAGAGCCAGAGGATGAGAGGCCGGGGCTTGGAAGGAGAGCCCTGGAGACAGCTGAGTATGCAAGTCAGAGACACTGCTGGTGTGTAGACAGGGAGACCTCCAAGGGCCAATCTCAGGGCTGGAGGAGTTTCCAGTGGTGCTCAGTGTAGTCCTCAGATGTATAGGAACTGTAGACAGCCAGCCACTGCAGAAACCAGAGAGGCTGGTGCTCACAAGCGTTGTCCATACAGTCCTTAAAGTCTGGAGATGACCACAGAGACTGCAATGTGGATGCAGGCTGAACATGATGTAACTAAATCACGTAGGAAGGTTAGAGACTCTTCTGTGTATTTAGTAGGCATGAGGAAGTGGATAATTCTTTGAATCAGAAAAGAATGAGTGGGCAACCACATGGCATAGGGGAACTGATCATAGGAAGCAAGATTTATGAACAGACTTTTCTCCTACACTTTTAAAAATGGTTACCACCAAGACAGCCATTGAGACAGGAGGTAGGAGGTCAGGTGACTGATGGAGAGTCAGTCTCTTGTGAATACACAGGGATGGTGGGGCAAGAAAAAGAGATTTGAGGCTTGGAGGCACACATCACTCTATAGGACCACATGGGAGGGACAGCAGAAGAGCTGCAAGATTGCAATCAGAATAATGGAGCAGTTGTAGAGAAGCAGTACCAGAGGTCAGTTTTTCATAACAAGGATTCAGAAAGCAGGAGCTGAAGAGAGATGACCTGACATCAGCAGAAAGGAACCAGCTGTCTTGGGCAGGCAGAGCTTGGTGAAGAAGAGGGTTTCAGAACTAGTCAGCCCCAGGGTGTTTCAGCAGTTTGTTCATAAAATGGTTTTCCCAGTGGTTACCCCTGATTTCAGCTTTAACAGGGCTGGCAGTGCTGATGCCCTTACCCAGTGGGTCTACTTCTCAATAGGAAGGAGTGAGAGGCAGTTCAAACACTGAAAAGTGTTCCCTGCTTCCAAATGACAGGCCTCCCCCCTGGCATTACCACACAGGCATCAGTCCTGCCAAATGACAGGAAAAGGTGGGTGTCCCCAAGAGCACCCCAAACCACTCCAGTTACCAGGAAATGACAAGAGGGTATCTACAATGAACTGCACTGCTTGTTACCATAGTATCAATATCATTAATTCCCTGATCCATCACATTTTGGAGTATAAGGATAATAACAAAGACCTGTCAAAAAACAGTGAAAGGGGCTCATGCCTATAATCCCAACACTTTGGGAGGCTGAGGCAGGTGGATCATCTGAGGTCAGGAGTTTGAGACCAGCTTGGCCAACATGGTGAAACCCCGTCTCTATTGAAAATACAAAAATTAGCCAGGTGTGGTGGTGGGCACCTGTAATCTCAGCTACTCGGGAGGCTGAGGCAGGAGAATCGCTTGAATCCGGGAGGCGGAGGTTGCAGTGAGCCAAGATCATGACACTGCGCTCCAGCCTGCGTGACAAGAGTGAAACTCTGTCTAAAACAAACAAACAAACAGTGAAAGGGACCAGTAGAGAAATGGAACATCTTTTATTGACATTTTGTTATACTCACAAAAATAGCTGGGTTTGCCTTTATGTTTAACCATTATGTAATGGACAAACAATAAGATTACCATCATGAATGTTAAATGAAACTACCAACATCGTGTGTTTCCACACAGATGATAAAACCTTTGTTTTTATGCCAAGAAAGCATCTCTGTCTTCTAGTGTCCAAGCCACTGGCAGCACCAGGGCAGAAAATTAATCTGTTCATGTCTCTTTTCTAATTAACATCACTCTGCAATTCCTCCTAGTACCACGTCCCACTGCATGTTCCACGGCAAAAACATAGAATAATCATCCTAGGAAGAATAGTACATCTCTGCTTATAGTTTTTGGAAAGGCAGTTAGAAGGGCATTATAGAAATTGCAGTTAATTAGGGCTGCTCTTCTTACTACCTGTCTGCTAGGTAACTTCCCCATAGAGCGTTCTTGATTATAAAACACACATATGTGTAAAATTTGAACAATCACCACAGTTGTCAATGAACTCTACTGAAATAATCAATCTCTAATGGTTGTGTTTTAAAAAATCCCTCTATCATTCTTAAAAAAAATGAATATACCTGAGCTACAAAACCTTTATTTTTAAACAAAAGCTAAAGGTGACAGGGAGGATTTTGGTATCAGCTTTCTTTCCTCTGTGAAGGATGAAGAATTTTTAAAATTGTAAAATATATCTACAATTTTGTGTTTTGCATAGGAAATAAGAATGTGAACTTGTTTTTCTTAATGAAAGGAGGCATCACATGAGCTAAGAAAGGCATTGTGCCCACACCAGTGAGTTCAGGAAAAGAGCTTCCAGGGATGTCGAAGGAAACTGTGAATTTTCCTTGGACACTGTAAAACTTTTCCATAGAAAACACCATAGAGGCTGTGATACACAAAGCCTAGAAGCAGAAAACCAGACAACTTTAAAGCTTTCAAATTGTGCATAGATCTGATTCCTCGTAACATTAACATTGGTCATTGGTCCGCCTTGCTGTACACAAGCACACATGGCCCCTGTGTGCCCTTGAGGCTTCAGCTCTCCTAAATAACAAAGCATGCCCTTGTATGTCCCATTATTGTGTGTGTAAGAGGATAATGTTGTTATTCAGTGATGACAAATTATCCAACGTGTTTCTATGACCGGTCACTGTAGATGTTCAGTCTTTTAGAAGAGAATGTTCAAGGATTTTCCCTCAGGGTTCATTTATCTTACTTGCACGATTATAAATTTCAACCCAAAAGTAAGTTACAAATGGAGAAGAAATAGTGTTATCCTGTGGACTTAGGGATCATTTAAAAAAACTTGACTGTATTCATCATATTTAATCCTTCTTTTAAATGTTTTGATATGCTGAGGAAGTGGCAAACCCTCCCATGTCCTTTGAGGTCATTGGTTTAGGCCTGGGAAATGTTGAGGAATTTTGTGGGATTTGTGGAGCCTCTGTATTATACAATGATGTAGGCCATTTCTATGGCTTTCTGTGTAATTCACAACCCCTGGCACCACACCCTCTTGAAGATCCTTCAGGAATCGTATATTTTGGCTGAACAGTGGCAAATGCTTTGGGCTCTAATCAAGGGCCCAGTCTTATATAAAACTTTTGTGTGGCAATCACTAAAAACACAAGATCCAATTACTGTAGCACAGCAATGATCCTACTCATTATATCTTATAAGAAGGATTGTGATAGCAATGTTGCCTGGTTAATGTATTTCCCTGTGCAAAGAATTAATCTGCAAATATATTGTCAGGAACTTTTGTGTATATTAGGAAGGGAAGAGAGCAGTTCCAACCCTGGCAATCTCTGTTTCAGTTCACACAATGAGAAGAGTTCGGATAAGAATGTAGCGGAACTCCTCAATTTGGGAACTCCTCACTCCCAAAGAGAGACAAGCTTTGGATCATTTTCTACAGTGAGAACAGAAACAATTTTATTGGCACAAGGAAACATTAATTTTAAATATAAAATGTTCACTGTCATTGAAAATTCAGAGATCAGAGTAATGGTCTTACCTGTAATATTACCGTCATTTAAAAATGATACCCTGAGTGTATCTTTCTGGAATCCCAGAATATAAATAGATAAGCTCACATATAAATCTCTTCTTCTCCCTAACACATACTTATCAAAAACATCGACTAGAATAATTGTGCTCTTCCTTGAGTTTAAATCAGCCAAATTTAAACATTCGAACTAAGGCTGTGAAATCTCTGGCCCTGGGTTTTAGATTTCTTGATCCCTATTCCTCCCTCAGGGCTGTTGTACATCCCCGTTCTCAGTATCAGGATAGGAATTCTCTGTTCGCCATTATGGGGGAGAAAACAGGTCTTGGTCAGCTGTTTTTCTGTCCCTTGTGTAACCCCAGGCTAATTCTGATTGGGGTTTATTTGATGCTCATGGTCATTCTAGGTAACTAGTTTAGGATGTCATAAAAACAAGGTTGGATAATTATGTCATGACTGGTTTAATATCATTCTGCTTAACATTGTTCTGCATTAGGTGACTGAATATAGAGGCAATGACAAAATAAATGAACAAAACATCCTGCCTGATCCCAGACCTGCATTTGAGTTTTATACAACTAAACATCATTTGAGAAAAAAAAAAAAAAACACACAAAAATTTCATCAAAGTGATTTTTACATGAAAACTTTAAATGTAGTTTGAGTTCTGATTCACCAAGTTGCATGTACAAGGTCATTTTGGCTTTTAAAGAAAAGAAGAAACAATAGTTGCTTAAGGCATCGAGCAACATACTGGGCTGAGGAATCACCAAATCGTGACTGTTTTGTAGCTGTGGATTTGTATAAAAATTTTTTCTAATCATTTGAGAAGGCAGGGGAAATGACCAAAAATTAGAAATCATCTCTAAAGTTTTCTTAACCTACTCATTGATTTTCCCTGGTAGGTTTGGTAGCGGACAATTCATGCAACTACATTTCCCAACAAATTTAGTGGAAATTTCTAGACTATGCACCCAAGATTCTCCCCTCAGAAAAATGAATATGATGTTTGGAAATTTAACTATGAGGGCGGCACAAATGAAAAATTGCTATAAAGGTCCCTTTTTTACACCATGATTCCTAAGAGGTTGCCTCTTATCCATTCAGAATGCAGAACTGAAAGAGAATTTCACATTCCTTCATCAACATGTGTTTTGTTTGCCCATATTTCGTGTTTCTTATTGGTTTCCAAAGAAACATGTCAGAACACTGAATAATGCATGTGGTCACTTGTTCTAATGCTTTCACATTTTTTGCATTTCTTTCTTTTAAAGCACAAGACTCTGCTGATATTATTTTCCTTATTGATGGATCAAACAACACCGGAAGTGTCAATTTCGCAGTCATTCTCGACTTCCTTGTAAATCTCCTTGAGAAACTCCCAATTGGAACTCAGCAGATCCGAGTGGGGGTGGTCCAGTTTAGCGATGAGCCCAGAACCATGTTCTCCTTGGACACCTACTCCACCAAGGCCCAGGTTCTGGGTGCAGTGAAAGCCCTCGGGTTTGCTGGTGGGGAGTTGGCCAATATCGGCCTTGCCCTTGATTTCGTGGTGGAGAACCACTTCACCCGGGCAGGGGGCAGCCGTGTGGAGGAAGGGGTTCCCCAGGTGCTGGTCCTCATAAGTGCCGGGCCTTCTAGTGACGAGATTCGCTACGGGGTGGTAGCACTGAAGCAGGCTAGCGTGTTCTCATTCGGCCTCGGAGCCCAGGCCGCCTCCAGGGCAGAGCTTCAGCACATAGCTACCGATGACAACTTGGTGTTTACTGTCCCGGAATTCCATAGCTTTGGGGACCTCCAGGAGAAATTACTGCCGTACATTGTTGGCGTGGCCCAAAGGCACATTGTCTTGAAACCGCCAACCATTGTCACACAAGGTATGTATCCTCTTCTCACCATCTGTGTGGGAGTGGGGTGTTGTGTGTGTTGGTTTTCGTAGACGTAAGGTGGGCACCAGCATGATTCGCCACAGGAGAAGCTGTAAGTACCCACAGTCCAGTCCCTCCCTGATGAGCTGGGTCCTGGATGTCATGTTTGTGATTGTTGCAGTGTGCGGAAAAACTAAAGACCAATGAGTGAGTGAAAGCTCTTCTGAGAGTATGAGTTGCTGAGAAAGTGTGCTTTTAAGGCTAATTCAACAAACCTGTTGCTTTGAGATTATTAAACATCACCATATTAACTACTTATAATCCAGTCTTTCTAAAAATGGGCTTGAGGGGCTCATTAAAGTTCTGAGAAAGTTACTCCAGGACCATGGCATTGGGCTCTAAAAGTCAGTGTTAGAAGTGTGCTCAGAGACAGTGTCTTTCCAAAAGCAGATGGAGTGAGGGTGTCTCCTCAAAGTCCTTTTGTGCTAGGGTGCTGAGAGTTACACTTCTGAAGGTAAGAAATAACAGTGCAATCACTTGATGGAATATTTATGAAGTTTTTTTTTGTTTTCCATTGCTTGTCAAGTGTAGGAGTAATTCTTTTGAGTGGCAATATTAGGATACAGGCTCAAATGGAGGGCCTTTGGCAAAACAGCCAATTGGAGTGGTTTAAAAAACAAACAAACAAACAAAAAACACAACCAAGTCACATAACAAATACGCACTTAACAAACATAGGAGGTGTGGTGGGGGCATCAGGATACATAGCCTGCTCCACCTTTTGAACTGTTTTCTGAGACATCAGTCACTTTTCAGACCTATCAATTTCATTACCTAGGTGAGGCCAATAGGATGCCATTTGGTAAATGAGGGACACAGTGGCCCCCAACAGTTTCCAGAAACACCCAACTCACTTCCAGTGTTGCTTATACACTGGGATGCTCTAACAAGATCAGTCCTTGAATATAAGACCTTGTTCTTCATTGTCCTTTGAGAGTATGGGCTCAATGAAAATTGGTGAATGGATACCAAGGCTCCTATGAGACTCTGATAATCATCTGCAACAAATCATCTAAATTTTCTTGGGTGAAATAACACACTGTCACAGCTCTTATATGCTAACTTTATAAATAAAGTCTGGGTCTATAGGATAAATATTGTAATAAGATACTGCTTCACCCATTGTATCAGTTACAATTGATAAAGGGAGGTTTTCCTTTGATAAAGGAGTGACAATAATTTAAAAATAACCCTTTTGGAGACTATACTGTTGTATGAAATTAAGAGTAGAACATTTTAAAGTCTTGATGAAAAACATCACTATCTATTTAAGGAACTGACATCTACTTAATAGTGCCTTGCTAATCATTAGCTCTAGTTGCTGCATTCATGTAAAGACAGCATCACCACATTTCCTTGCAAGGGTTACAAAATTCACCCTGAGTTATCTCAAACTTGCTTCAGATGAATTTAAACCGTGGCTTTTGTTGTAATAAAAATTGCAGGTAGAAAGCTCAGGCAATGGCATCTGTACTTAATCTGTACATTGGAACTGTGATCTGGTGATGTAGCAAGAAAAGCGTATGTGAGCCTTGCCTTCTGGAGAAGCCTGTGCCTAGCATTTATTTAAGTTTGAAAGGCCAATTCCGTGTGGCTTAGCTTTTGCTGCATACAGTTTTCCAGCTTTTCCTCTCACTTTATGGGACCACAAAATTGGCCCGAATTCTTCAGATGAGCTAATAGGGAGACTAGAATTTTGAGCATAATGTTCTGAGTGCAAATGGAGATTGAGAAGCAATGGAAACACAGCGTGCAGGACTGCCTGCCCAGTGCCTGGAGCTGCTCACGCTCATTCCATCATGGTGCCGTTGTGTGACTCTGGCAGTTAAGAAAATAGTCAAGTGAAAATTTACGACCTGCTGAGGTTTCTCTGAGCTTGCATACTTTTGGTGTGCATCCTGAAGTATAGAAGCCCAGAGATTTCCCTATGTTTTGCAAACACCGAGGATGCGACATGGCTGTAGATGGGAAAGCTGGTCTCTGGTCCTGGGTCTTATGTCGTGTGATCCTGCGCAGGTCAAACTTATTTCAAACTTAAATAAATGCAACTTCTCTGGATTTTGATTTCTTGAATTTATGACAAAGGAGGTGCACCAGATGAAGACATGTCTGTACCAGGAGAAGTTTCAACTTTTTAATGAAAATGGGCAGAACATGACCCTTGTTTCAGTTTTTCGCTATAGCTAAGTAGAGTTTCAACCCCTTAATTACGAACATCATGTTTAATATCAGCGATTAACTTGTAAATATTCAACAAATATCCTTGACTATCTGTCATGTGTCAGACACTATGCCAAGCACTGGAGATATGGTGCTGTTTAATGAGACAGATGTGGCTGCTCGTCTGTTACAGGATAATGGGGAAAGAGATAATAATATAAACTAGTGTCCAGGCAAAATATTCTGAGCATGATAAGTTGCAGTGGGGCACTCAACAGGGCTGTGATAGGAAGACTGGGGAAGAGAATTTTAGATCAGGTGGATGGAAGGCCCTGAGAAGGCATGGGACCCAAGGCAGACGAGCACGTGGAGAGCAGGGGAAGACTGCTCCAGGCAGAAGGAAGAGCAAGAGGGGTGACTCTGCAACACAAAGGTGCTTGGTCTCTTCCTAGAACTGTCAGAAAGCAGTGTAGCTGGAGCACACTGGACAGGGAGCCTGACGGGGAGCCAGGTTCAGGCTCCCTGGATGCGTGGAAGCTGGAGAAGCAGCTGCTATAGGAGGATGAGAAGCCACAGGGAGCAGGGCCTGTAGGTTGGGAGCCAATGGCAGAGGCAGATAGGATGTGGGTTAGGGGTAGGGGCAGGGGCTCTCCTCTGAGGGCTTCTATTTTCTCAGAGACAGATGAGGAGGCCTTGGCACGGTGGAGGCAGTGGCAGAGGGCTGAGCAGAGAGCACAGCCATGAGACAGTCATTCTGGAGGACAGGACAGTCAACTTCCCATGGAGGCATGGGAGGATGGAGGGCAGGCACAGGTCTCCTGATGGGGGTCTGGAGTTCTGAGTGTGGCAGGCAGGTACCTGGTTGCGTGGTCTTCTCCAGAAATGTCCCCTTCTTGGGTGATGCATGAGGAAGACTGCGGGCCTGATGGAGGCTTTGTCAGGAGAGTCTGATGGAGGTGCAGGGACGAGGCATGGAGGACAACAGAGAGAGGCGCGGGAGGAGGGCTGAAGAGGGTTGTGCCGTGTTGGTGAGGAGTAGCAGGACCTTCAAGTTCATCTCCCAAGAAAACAGTGAAGTCAGGCCCCACAGACCCACATGAAAGAGAAAAGACAGCTGTGTTTGGGTTGATATTTATGTCAGGTGGAAGGAAGTGTGGATGCATCCCTGACATGGCTCACGGAAGGGTCACCTGTGAGAATCCCAAGGTTTATATCATTAGGTCGGAGGAGATTCATGGTGCAGCCTCCAGAGAAATGAAATGATTCTGCAAAGGCTAGGTGACTTGCGTCAGAGTCATGAAGCAAACACAGGAATTCAGTTGTTCTTCCAGTTATTCAATATTTTTCAGTGTTTATTGTATTTGGGTAAGCATGGTTTTAGGTATATCATCTATTATGAGCTCCCACGACTTGAATAAAAATCAAATGTAAATGACCTCTTACCTAGTCAAAGGGGACTCTGCCACAGAGCCTCTGGGAACCAGAGGTGCATTTCAGGGTTCCCAGAGCTGAATCCATGTTGGGTGCAAGGAGACTAGGCCAGTTGTTTCATCAGATCTGGAAGGTAGTCCTTCCCACTGGCTCATCGGGAGAAGTTTTAGTGATGCAGCGGTAGGAGGAGGGAAAACGTTGGGGCGGGGAGGGAAAATGTCGGGGGAGAGGGAAAATGTGGGAGTGGAGGGAAAACGTTGTGGGGGAGGGAAAACGTGGGGGGAGGGAAAACGTGGGAGGGGAGGGAAAACATTGGGAGGAGGGAAAACGTGGGGGAGGGAAAACGTGGAAGGGGAGGGAAAACATTGGGGGGAGGGAAAACGTGGGGGAGGGAAAATGTGGAAGGGGAGGGAAGACGTGGAGGGGGGAGGGAAAACCTGGGAGGGGAGGGGATGATATTTATCTTCTCCCACCCCAAGTGTTGTGCCACTGCTGGTACTTATAACGAATAATATAACTATCTGGGCCAGTTGGTATAGGAGCAAGAAGCTTCTCAGGTCATTGTTACATGAGTATTTGTCTATTTTTCTGTCATGTGTGATACACATAGTAAATACATGAGTGGTAGATTCATGGTATAGCGTATATGGAATTTATATGTGTCTCTATACGTGTGTGTGTATATCTATATATATACATATGTATATTCTCTCTAATGGTACAAAGGTATAAGAAGTCTTCTAGACATCTAAACATTAGTTTTATCTGCAAAGATATTTTAAGTCAAAATCAAAGGGGTAACCCAGACAGACAGCATGTTCTAAATTAAATGAAGAAAGGAAAGCCCAGAATCGATGTTCATAACAATGACCATGAAATATCGAGGAAAGGTTCAATGATATTCTGCACACATTGTTACACCAGTAGGCAACTGGGTTATTGTATTAAGGACGTTGATGCATAACATGTTACCCTTCTCTTAGAACATATACCTCGTCTTGATGCTGCAGGTGAGCACCCAGATGAGGCACTATTGTCCTAAAACGATTTCTTAAGGCATGTATCAGCGATTCTCACCCCAGGTCTCATGCTCCCAGCCTCTGGTCCAAACAACTAGAAATGAACTGCATTTCAAAAATGTGTTCTAGGCTTGATGTGGTGGCTCACGCTTGTAATCCCAGCACTTTGGGAGGCCAAGGCGGGTGGATCACTCAAGGTCAGGAGTTTGAGACCAGCCTGACCAGCATGGTGAAAGTCCATTTCTACCAAACCAAACCAAACCAAACAAAACAAAAATTAGCTGGGCATGGTGGTGCGTGCCTGTGATCCCAGCTACTCAGGAGGCTGAGATGGGAGAATCGCTTGAACCCAGGAAGTGGAGGTGGCAGTGAGCTGAGATCGTGCCACTGCACTCCAGCCTGGGTGACAGAGTGAGACTCTGTCCTAAAATAAAAATAAAAATAAAAATAAAAATAAAAATAAAAATAAAAATAAAAATAAGTTCTAGAAGGTAGCTCTGATTCTTAGAAAGTTCTTCCTTACCTTCATCCCAAACTTTGTTTCCTTAGTCTGCTTTTACAAAATCAATTTGCCATGCAATCTATCTGATGGTATATAGTAGCGGAGGACTCTTTTGCAAACAGCTTATCTCAGGTTTAATCATTTATGTTCCTCTACTTCTTGGAAGCTCTGTCAGGTTTCTGGGTTAGGTGTTGTGGTCTAATAGAGTTCATGGTTCTTGCAATATGGGTGGGGTGCCTACACGTGGATATGGCAGTTCACAGTCACTGTGAGACAGTGATCTTATTGAGATGCTTTTGTTTTATGGTTTGCCTTTAAGTTATCACTGTCATAATGTATTACTTAAGACCTTTAAAAACAGGTCTTTTTTTTTTTTTTTTTTTGAGACAAAGTCTCGCTCTGTCACCCAGGCTGGAGTGCAGTGATACATTCCCGGTTTACTAGAACCTCCTTCTCCCGGGTTCAGGCGATTCTCGTGCCTCATCCTCCCAAGTAGCTGGTATTACAGGTGTCCACCCCCACGCTCAGCTCATTTTTGTATTTTTAGTAGAGATGGGGTTTCCCCTTGTTGGCCAGGCTGGTCTTCAACCCCTGAACTCAGGTGATCCACCTGCCTCGGCCTCCCAAAGCGCTGAGATTACAGGCGTGAGCCACTGTGCCTGCTCAAAACACAGATCTCTTAAGTGAAAAATGTTGCAGCACTTGCTGACTTTGGTGCTAATTTCCTTTTTATAAGTTTTGTGTTAAGTAATTCTTTTGCCTGTCAAATGAAGACATGAAATAGAGAACTGAGAAGAACAGGGATGTGCTCTTTCAGCGTGTGCACTTGACAATGAGCATTTTGAAATCAAGACTGTGAGGCAAAGGGTTCTCTGAGCAGACATCAGTGGTTTCTTTAATTATTCAAGCAATGGCTTCACTCTGGCCAAGTTGTGTATTTGTGGCAGAAAAGAACTTACTGCATTTTCAGTGACAGCATACAAAACAGGTGGCTACTAAAACTAAATTTGTTTTGTGCAGCTATTTTGTAAAAAGTACTGACTGGGCAGGGTGGAAGGGGAGCCAGCAGGTGGGGAGGCAACTGTGACGTATGTGTTCGTTAGGACAAATTCCCTTTGGGGCAGCCCCGTGGTCACATTGGCCACAGTAAATGGGGGTGTCCTTTAAATGGAGTTAGCTTTGTAGAAAGTCATTGTTGATTGTGCTTGGTAAGGCCGTTCTAATTGCCTTATAATGTTGCCACCTACAGTCATTGAAGTCAACAAGAGAGACATAGTCTTCCTGGTGGATGGCTCATCTGCACTGGGACTGGCCAACTTCAATGCCATCCGAGACTTCGTTGCTAAAGTCATCCAGAGGCTGGAAATCGGACAGGATCTTATCCAGGTGGCAGTGGCCCAGTATGCAGACACTGTGAGGCCCGAATTTTATTTCAATACCCATCCCACAAAAAGGGAAGTCATAACCGCTGTGCGGAAAATGAAGCCCCTGGACGGCTCGGCCCTGTACACGGGCTCCGCTCTAGACTTTGTTCGGAACAACCTGTTCACGAGTTCAGCCGGCTACCGGGCTGCCGAGGGGATTCCTAAGCTTTTGGTGCTGATCACAGGTGGTAAGTCCCTAGATGAAATCAGCCAGCCCGCCCAGGAGCTGAAGAGAAGCAGCATAATGGCCTTTGCCATCGGGAACAAGGGCGCCGATCAGGCTGAGCTGGAAGAGATTGCTTTCGACTCCTCCCTGGTGTTCATCCCAGCCGAGTTCCGTGCCGCCCCATTGCAAGGCATGCTGCCTGGCTTGCTGGCACCTCTCAGGACCCTCACTGGAACCCCTGAAGGTACGGTGGGGATGGCTTCAGACACACAATGGGGTGGTCTCCAGGCAGGACCTTTGAGAACAAAACAAAATGAAGTGTGTTTCTGTTTAGCTAAGAGACCACAAGTGATGAAAACAGCAGCAACAAACACGATTTATTTCAAGTTACCGTTTGCACTGGATTGAGGATTGTATGGTTTGAAATGCCATACAATAAAATTTCATTTAATAAGAACCGTATGATTTAAACCGTAGGACCATGGGGCCAACTGTCTTTGAAGCTGCTGGCCGAGGAGGTCACATCTCAGTTCTTATTGCTTGTCAGATCCCTGTGTTCTTCTGTTTCTACTGGTGATTTCTGTCCAGCCTCCTCCCCACCACCGGGATGTAGCTTTCCTTTCCTGAGTTGACCATCTACTTCTAAACAGCCTCAGTCTGAGCTGTTTAGGGCACCGTGTCCTCAGTTTTTAATCCCTCTCTTCTCTCTCATTAAGGGATTACCCTCAATGGGAAAGCATATTGAATGGATAAGTGCAGAGTTCAAAGCTAGTGGTTCTTCAAATCCCTCATTTAATATGATTGTCAGTGGAGAGTTATTTTTAAAGATATTATACAGATATATGAGCTAATGAGTTGAAGAAATACAATTCACCATCCTTAATGAAGAGAAGATGAGTATCACAGAATGACGCTTTCCCTCCTTGCAGACTCGATGACTAGAGGATTGGCTGATGCATGACCCATGCTGCCTGGATGCATGCTTTCTTTTCACACTCCCTGGTCTTCTAAATCCATCTCTTTCTCTCTCTCTTCTAAAAATTTTCTTAAAACTTTTAATCAACACTTTCATAGCCAAAGTTCAACTTAACCTAGGATACAATTAGTTGTGAGGTCTAAATTACAGTAGGGCATCAGGGAAGAAATAAAAAAATAAAATTTTAAAGGCACATGCTAAATGTGTTGGGTCAAATATGCTATTTTGAGAATTATACTTTTTATTCTTGATGTGTATAACTTCGGCCAAACCTAGCAAATTGTCTCTTTCTATTTTACTGTGTATTTATGGTCCCATCATCTCACTTTTGGGGGAATTCCCTTGTTGGATGATTACCTAGCAAGACTGTGACTTCCTAATAGAAGAGTCCCAGTAGAAAATGACAAACAGGGAAGTCTGAAGAAGACTTCAATATGAGACCAGACTACTTTTGTTTCTTTTTTTTTTAGCCTTAAGGAACTCATGTTCCTGGGTTAGTGAGGGCTAACTGCTTCTGAGCTATGGATGGAAGACCCTCTGTTAGTGGGTAGAGGTGAGCCCCAGAGGACCTAGCCAGGCACACTTAAACCTGTCTGGGATGAGTGATGTGGAATGATGCAGCACCTTCATATAATTCATTTTTAGGGAAGGAGTGTTTTGTTTCAAGGATTCGGATCATTTTTGTTGTTTGTAAACATTCTAACTTTGATGTTGCAGCTCTCTTCGAGCCAACTTGGTTTTGTAAACTTGGCTACCAATATGTCTCACAAACACCAGCCACCACCAGAGGAAAATATGCAGCCATCTGCCATATTTTACAAGACGGGCATGCTTTGCCACACTGACTCTCTCTGTGTTCTAAATGTTGGCATGTGTGCACGTGTCGTAGGCACACATGATAAAACTCTCCGTGGTTGTCTATGTCTCACTTTGTTTTCTGTGCTTCACTGCAGTTCACGCAAACAAAAGGGATATCATCTTCCTTTTGGATGGATCAACCAACGTTGGAAAAACCAATTTCCCTTATGTGCGCGACTTTGTAATGAACCTAGTTAACAGCCTTGATGTTGGAAATGACAATATTCGTGTTGGTTTAGTGCAATTTAGTGATACTCCTGTAACGGAGTTCTCTTTAAACACATACCAGACCAAGTCAGATATCCTTGGTCACCTGAGGCAGCTGCAGCTCCAGGGAGGTTCTGGTCTGAACACAGGCTCAGCCCTAAGCTATGTCCATGCCAACCATTTCACGGAAGCTGGCGGCAGCAGGATCCGTGAACACGTGCCGCAGCTCCTGCTTCTGCTCACAGCTGGGCAGTCTGAGGACTCCTATTTGCAAGCTGCCAACGCCTTGACACGCGCGGGCATCCTGACCTTTTGTGTGGGAGCTAGCCAGGCGAGTAAGGCAGAGCTTGAGCAGATTGCTTTTAACCCAAGCCTGGTGTATCTCATGGATGATTTCAGCTCCCTGCCAGCTTTGCCTCAGCAGCTGATTCAGCCCCTAACCACATATGTTAGTGGAGGTGTGGAGGAAGTACCACTCGCCCAGCCAGGTAAACCTCCCCTGTTGCCGGGAACTCCCTCTTCTTCCTCAGGCACCACCCTGGTGGGTAGTTGGCCAGTCTGAACTCAAGAGCATGGTGGACTGTAGAAAGACAATTGTCTCCCTTCCACTGAAATAGTTTGAATGGGGACTTGAGACACTGTACCAGCAAGGTTGGACTCTGTCTAAAGGGTGTTCACGAAGGAAAGTCTAGAACATCCAGCTTATGTTCTGTCCATTTTGCCTCACCCTTTATTCAGAAGGATTTTTTTCCTCTGATGACTGTGAGGATTCTGGAGTTCGAATCCCGAGTTGGGGGCCATGGAGTAGAGAGAGACAGAGAGAGACATTTTTCTTACATGAGTATGCCTTGGGATTATTTAAACATTGAAATTGTTATTTTTACATGATTTTTAAGTGTTCAACATCTGCTGTATCTAGAAAATTATTTGTTATAAAACAAACAAAGGGTGCATCTTCATGCAATGGTAAAATGGTTTCTAGGGGAAGTCTAACTTATTACTATTATTGCAGATTATTATGGTGGTAAGATATGGTTGTATTAGATCTACTAGTCTGCTAACATCACACAGACAAGTGGCAAGACTAAACCCATTGAAACCTAATCAAAACAGTTCTAAGAATTGTTTGAACTGAGAATGATATTTACATTACATGTTGTGGCACCATAGGGCCTGTCATCTGTGTTTCCTATTGTCTCATTACAACAGATTGGGAAGCACTGACAAACAGCCTGACCCACACAGCAATAATGGGCACTATTGTGGGGTCTTGGCTCGTAACCTCAAATTTAATGATCTGATCATTCAATTACAGCAGATTCATGGCAACCCAGTTATCTTTGAGTGGTTGACTCATATCAGCCCCCCCCTTTTTTTTCCTAGAGATTGAGATCAATTTTTTAAGCAAAAGTATATTAAGTGCCATGTTTTCAATACTTTTATTTGTAACAGTTTGAAAATGCTATCTGTTTTCCTGGAGTGATTGCCACCTGATGTAAGAACAGAACCCGTTGGGGCTTTTCCCTGGCTTGCTTTCTTAAAGAAGCATGATGCTAGATGGGATAGGCTGATTTAGTCACTAGTTTTGTGCAAATATGCACTGCTTTGAAATAGGACATTTTCAAGACAAGTGGTATGAATTTGGGTTTTCTCTTCTCTTACTGGCACAGTGGTCATCAGATGAGTTATGCTAACTCCCATTGTCAAATGGTGCTGGGCTGAAGTCACTTTGGTGCCTGTTATGCTCTTGTTCCTCATTGTATCCTAACCTACCTTTGTTGCAGAGAGCAAGCGAGACATTCTGTTCCTCTTTGATGGCTCAGCCAATCTTGTGGGCCAGTTCCCTGTTGTCCGTGACTTTCTCTACAAGATTATTGATGAGCTCGATGTGAAGCCAGAAGGGACCCGAATTGCGGTGGCTCAGTACAGCGATGATGTCAAGGTGGAGTCCCGTTTCGATGAGCACCAGAGTAAGCCTGAGATCCTAAATCTCGTGAAGAGAATGAAGATCAAGACGGGCAAAGCCCTCAACCTGGGCTACGCTCTGGACTATGCACAGAGGTACATTTTTGTGAAGTCTGCTGGCAGCCGGATCGAGGATGGAGTGCTTCAGTTCCTGGTGCTGCTGGTCGCGGGAAGGTCATCTGACCGTGTGGACGGGCCAGCAAGTAACCTGAAGCAGAGTGGGGTCGTGCCTTTCATCTTCCAAGCCAAGAATGCGGACCCTGCTGAGTTAGAGCAGATCGTGCTGTCTCCAGCATTTATCCTGGCTGCGGAGTCGCTTCCCAAGATTGGAGATCTTCAACCACAGATCGTGAATCTCTTAAAATCAGTGCACAACGGAGCGCCAGCACCAGGTACGGTAGAGAAATGCTAGTTGCTTCTGCCACTCGGTTCTCTAATGCATGAGTTGAGGGTAGGCTGCTGGCCACTGGTCCTCAGATAGAAGCCCTCCTTGAGTTTACAGGAAAGGTGGAAAATTAATCACCTGCTGGTTTCAGCAGGAACAATAGAATATGAGATTTCTTTCCTTACTTTGATTCTCTAGCTGCTCTCGCAGGAGAATCAGGGGGAGTATTTTTAAGGGCATTAGATTATTTCATAGTAAGACATGTTACAAAGATTTAGATATCAGTGGTTAAAATCCTTTTTTAGAAACAGTTTTTACTGTGCACATAATAAAAGCCATATCATATGGTTATATTGTTATCAGTCCTTCATTACATTCATTAAAAATTAAAGGATTAGAAGAGGCAGATAAATTTCCATCATAAACTCTGCATTAAAATCCTACAACAGCTAATTCACACTGCCATGACTTTTCATTTAACCACCTTCATTCGGTGATAAAAATGCAATGAAGAGACTAACTTCCCCTATACGCCTTTTGATGAAAAGCGGAGACTCCAGAGCCTCTCCTTTGACTACTGGGCCCATTGGCCATTGGCTTGGGATGGTAACTCTAACATGTGGGTTCCATTTCCTCCCATTAACCTACTTGTGACTTAGAGCAACTCACTTGAAACCTCCCATCGATAAAATGCTAGTGGCTGTGCAGGTGCTGCCATCCCATATCTCTCCTCCCATCGCAAGTTTTTTCTTGAATACACCTTTGAAAGCTAACAATACTCTTCAAGCACTGAAAAGTTCAAAGATAAAAGGGGTCCCTATATTGGTGTATTAGTTTTCCATTGCTGTTATAACAAAGTAACACAAATTTAGTGGCTAAAAACAAAACAGGCCGGGCGTGGTGGCTCACACCTGTAATCCCAGAACTCTGGGAGGCTGAGGAGGGCCCTTACCTGAGGTCAGGGGTTGGAGACCAGCCTGACCAACATGGTGAAACCCCATCTCTACCAAAAATACAAAAATTAGCTGGGCTTGGTGGCGGGTGCCTATAATCCCAGCTACTCTGGAGGCTGAGGCAGGAGAATCACTTGAACCCAGAAGGCAGAGGTTGCAGTGAGCTGAGATTGCGCCACTGCACTCCAGGTTTGATGACAAGAGCAAAACTCTGTTCACACATGCCCCCACTCCCCCCCAAAAAACTTATTATCTGACAGTTTTGAAGGTTGGAAATTGGAAACCAGTGTTGCTAAGATAAAAACAAGGTGTCAACAGGCTGTGTTCTTTCTGCAGGTTCTAAGGGATTCTCCATCTGCTCACCTTTTCCAGCCTCCAGGGGCCGCCTGCATTCCTTGCCTCCTGGCCCTGTCCTCCATTCTCAGTGCCAGCAGTTTGGCACCTTCTCTCCTCTCTGACCTCTGTTTCCATCCTTACATCTTCTGACTCTGAGCCTCTTACCCTGTCTTATAAGGACACTTGTGATTGATTCCATTGGGCCCACCTGGCTAATTCCAGGGTCATTCCCCCATCCCTAAATCCTTCACTGAAGCACACCTGCAAAGTCCTTTTCTCAAGTTCAGAGATTTGGACTTGGATATCCTTGGGGTGCTGTTGTACAGCCCACCTCGCTGATATGAAGTTGTTGCCACTCGCTGATATGAAGCCTGTGTGAGTTACCAGGCTGTCCTCCTCCCAGTTTCAGGCGAAAAGGATGTGGTGTTTCTGCTTGACGGCTCTGAGGGCGTCAGGAACGGCTTCCCTCTGCTGAAAGAGTTCGTCCAGAGAGTGGTGGAGAGCCTGGACGTGGGCCAGGATCGGGTCCGTGTGGCCGTGGTGCAGTACAGTGACCGGACCAGGCCCGAGTTCTACCTGAATTCATACATGAACCAGCAGGACGTTGTCAACGCCATCCGCCAGCTGACCCTGCTGGGAGGGCCGATCCCCAACACCGGGGCTGCCCTGGAGTTTGTCCTGAGGAACATCCTGGTCAGCTCTGCGGGAAGCAGGATAACGGAAGGTGTGCCCCAGCTGCTGATCGTCCTCACGGCTGAAAGGTCTGGGGATGATGTGCGGAACCCCTCCGTGGTCCTGAAGAGGGGCGGGGCTGTGCCCATCGGCATTGGCATCGGGAACGCTGACATCACAGAGATGCAGACCATCTCCTTCATCCCAGACTTTGCCGTGGCCATTCCCACCTTTCGCCAGCTGGGGACCGTCCAACAGGTCATCTCTGACAGGGTGACGCAGCTCACCCGCGAGGAGCTGAGCAGGCTGCAGCCGGTGTTGCAGCCTCTGCCGAGCCCAGGTACGCAGGGAATTCTTTGTGTCCTCACTCCGTGTCATTGTCTGGGGCTACTTGTCTGGACTGTGGGCCACAAGGTATTTTCAATTTTGCTTTTCCTGCCATATGAAGTGAAAACTAAAATTACAGGAACATTTAGGAACCCGCATGCCCTTTTTGGCCTCGATGGGCAGAAATGGCAGAGGTTCAAGGGGGGAGATGCTAAGATTCATGTTTTAGGGCAAATTAAATTCTCCAAAAGGGACATATATGCAGCTTGGAGTTCAGACTCCTTAACTTTGCATGAAGGCTTCTGTCTGGATATCTGAAGGGAGGGGCCGTCTAACTGATAATGCCTGTTCCATATCAGTCCTGAGTTCCCCTGGTAGGTTTGGCAACAGCCTTCTATGAGGCAGGAGGCGTCTGACCAGAGACACTCTGCAAGCTGGGACAGGACATAAGACTCTGAAATATTGGTATCTCCAGAGCTAAGGTGTGAAGACGATTTTGACTTTGCTTGGTGCTGAGAAGCAAGTGTCTTAACTGGCAGGAAGACCACCTGGCTCTTATGACCATAGTTTGTTCTATTTCCTTCTTCCTGTTCCCTCTTTGTAGGCCTGGTACAATAAACTAAAAAATGGTGGGAGCCCTGGTGCTGAGAAGGAAGGAGGGAAGATATATCCACCTCTCGATAAATGCCCTCCAAGGGTCACTCTCCCGGGGTACTCAGGTGGGGGGGTCTCACAGTGGCGAAGGAGGCAGATGCGGCCTTGCTCCCTTGTACCCACTCACCTGCCTGCCCTTCCAAGAGGAGAGAAAAGAAGGAAAGGTGGGAGCAGTGGAGGAAAGAGTAAAAGCAAGTGAAAGGAAATCACCGCAGGATACAGTGGGTGATGAGGGTGGTGAGGATGACTATTTGGGTGCAACTGAGAGGGACTTGGTTTCTCCTCGCTGGTGTCCAGGGCAGAGAGCAGTGTGGCCCACCAGGTTTCTGTGGGATGCTCCTAAGCATTTGTAATCAGATACATTTGGGCAACAGTGGGATAAACAAAGTGAAAGAGATGTTCTTTCTCCCTAATTAACACGCTTTGTGTGTCTCCATCACAAGACAGGAAATGCAACATTTCCAAAATGTATCTGCCTGCAGGAGGCCTCTGTTATGCTGTGTCTTGGCCCCAGGTTGCCGAGAATGGACTTTGGGAATATTGTCACAGTGCGGGTGCAGCTTCTGTCGTCAGGAACGTACATTTCCACAGCCCTGTGGCTCTTCGCCCACTCACTCTCCTGTGCTCCAGAGCAGCTTCCCTCTTTCCCTCTTCTCCTATTTGGAGGCTTCTCTCACACCTCTCCTGACCCAGCTGACTCTCAGCTGGTAATCTCAAGCCCCATTTCTCCAAGAAAATGCAAGTAAACCTGAAGAGAGCTGTCCCCGGCCACGTCATCCCACGGTTCCGTGGGTGGCCTGTCTCCGCTTCTTCTGCTCCCTTTCCTCTCACCTGCTCAGTGGCACCATCTGCAGTTTCCTTTCTTGCTCTTGTGCCACCCTTTCTCCACTGTACTGGATGGTTCCATCCATGATAACAAGCATTGCTTCTTTTCTCATAAACACCCTCCCTGATGCTCTACTTCCCCTGTCAGCAGCACTTGTCTCCTTTTAAAGACTTATCTATACTCTAAAGTTCCTTTCCTCTCATCCTCTCTGAGCCCACCCTCCTTTGTCATTCATCCTTGCTCCTCCCCCAAGTGCACCAGTTGAGGTCACTCCATCTGACAAGGTCCCTGCCTCCGGTGAAGCCCAGTGGCCGACCCTCCGGTCCCTGAGCAGCACCTGCTGCGGTGCAGGTCCCCTCCTTCCAAAGCACCATCCTCACTAGTCCTGATGCAGCTCTTCTGGTTTCTGCCTCCCTTGGGTTTTCATCCTTTGCTCCCCTTCTCTCTGACATGTAAACACTGAAACACCCAGGACTCCCACTTCTTGGACTTTTAACAGTGGTGATTGGTGTTAGGATCCCCTGCCTGTGACTCCATGACAAACTGGGCAGTGGTTCATGAACGCTAAGAATTTGGTGACGATGAAGGTGAAGCCATGCTCACGTTTATTTCGCAGGTGTTGGCGGCAAGAGGGACGTGGTCTTTCTCATCGATGGTTCCCAAAGTGCCGGGCCTGAGTTCCAGCACATCCGCACCCTCATAGAGAGGCTGGTTGACTATCTGGACGTGGGCTTTGACACCACCCGGGTGGCCGTCATCCAGTTCAGCGATGACCCCAAGGTGGAGTTCCTGCTGAACGCCCATTCCAGCAAGGACGAAGTGCAGAACGCGGTGCAGCGGCTGAGGCCCAAGGGAGGGCGGCAGATCAACGTGGGCAGTGCCCTGGAGTATGTGTCCAGGAACATCTTCAAGAGGCCCCTGGGGAGCCGCATCGAAGAGGGCGTCCCGCAGTTCCTGGTCCTCATCTCGTCCGGAAAGTCTGACGATGAGGTGGATGACCCGGCGGTGGAACTCAAGCAGTTTGGTGTGGCCCCTTTGACGATCGCCAGAAACGCAGACCAGGAGGAGCTGGTGAAGATCTCACTGAGCCCCGAATATGTGTTCTCGGTGAGCACCTTCAGGGAGCTGCCCAGCTTGGAGCAGAAACTGCTGACACCCATCACGACCCTGACCTCAGAGCAGATCCAGCAGCTCCTAGCCAGCACTCGCTATCCGCCTCCAGGTGAGATGTGGGTGTCGGAAGTTCTCCTTGGAGTATTTTCCATATGAAAAATAACAGGCTCAAAGGCCATGGTCCTCAAGATAAATTAAATTAAAATAAAGGTTGTGTACCCTTACCTTTATGGTTTTTTTGCTTTGTGACAGGGTCTGGCTCTGTTGCCCAGGCTGGAGTGCAGTGGCATGATCATAACTCATTGCAACCTCTGCCTTCTGGGCTCAAGTCAACCTCCCACTTCAGCCTCCTGAGTAGCTAGGACTACAGGTGCATACCACCACGCCCGGCTAAGTTTTGTATTTTTTGTGGAGATGGGGTTTTGCCATGTTGGCCAGGCTGGTCTCGAGCCCCTGAGCTCAAGTGATCCACCTGCTGCAGCCTCCCAAAGTGCTGGGATTACAGGCGTGAGCCACCGCGCCCGGCACCATTATGTTCTTCATGCCCACCAGCCAGCCCCCACCAGGACACACCTGTGATTGAGCAGGTTGGGTCTATTGCTCACAGAATCCAGGGAGAATGCATACTGTGGTGAAGCATGGGACATCTCCATAGGAGGGTGGCGGGAAGGACTGAGGGCACTTGAGCTAGTGGCAGGTCATTTTGTGGAAGGCTTAAAGAAATGGAACTTTGGCCTGGATTGGATGTTGTCAAGATGCGGAGGTGATTATGTAGCTGTACCTTAAGTCTCATCTAGAAGCAGGATGGCTCTGGTATAGATTGAGAAGAGCAGTCACTCGTATTAACCAGGATAGGGGGTGTTTTTGTCCTTTTTGTGGTTTGCACCATGTTTTTCTTTTTGTCTGTGTTCAGATAGGGTTACAATGTATTCTCATTTTCATCTTGCCCCGTCATGATCACACAGTGGACTTGTCTATTGTGGGGGTTCCGTGAGATCATGTGTGCTCTACAGGAGAACCCCAAGGCCATGTGTGCTGGACCAGCTCCCTAATGCAGGGGCTGATTCTCTCTTTCTTAGAGTAAACAGCTCCATCACAGGAGCTGCTCAGCTTCCACTGTGCTGCATGTACACTGTAAATAGCCCAATTGTGTATGAGGCAAAGGGCAGGTTGAAATGTGTGGAGTGGCAACATGCAAGTTTAATAAAATGGCATCTGAGGAGTACCTAAAATTCTAACTAATAGGAAAATGTGGCTCATCTTTCTCAGGATCTTTTGATTAATTTATTGTTAAAAATGCACTAGGCTGGGCGTGGTGGCTCATGCCTGTAATCCCAGCACTTTGGGAGGCTGAGGCAGGCTGTTAACGAGGCCAGGAGTTGGAGACCAGCCTGGCCAGTATGGTGAAACCCCATCTCAACTCGAAATACAAAAATTAGCTGGGCATGGTGGCACACACCTCTAGTCCCAGCTACTTGGGAGGCTGAGGCAGAAGAATCCCTTGAACCTGGGAGGTGGAGGTTGCAGTGAGCCGAGATCACACCACTGTACTCCAACCTGGGCAATAGAGTGAGACTCTATCTCAAAAAAAAAATATTTTAAAAAAATGCACTAATGTAAAGAAAATTAGTCAGGGTGGGTGGGGGAAGCTGGGCACGGTGGCTCATGCCTATAATTCCAGTACTTTGGGAGGCTGAGGCAGGAGGATCACTTGGGTCCAGGAGTTCAAGACCAGCCTGGGAAACATAGTGAGACCCCCATCTCAAAAAATAATAAAAAAAAATTTTTTAATGAAATTTTAAAAATAATGGCATGGGCATGGTGGTGTATGTCTGTAGTTCCAGCTACTTGGAGGATGAGGAGGGAGGATCACCTGAGTCTGGGGGGTCAAGGCTACAGTGAGCTATGATTGTGCAACTGCACTCCAGCCTGGGAGACAGAAAGAGGCCTTGTCTCAGAAAAAAAAAAAAAAAAAAAAAAAGGAAGTAGAAGGAATAATAGTGAAAAATAAAAACTTTGTATAAATGCTAGAGATGTGTGAGCAAAAAGGAAATATGAGGACGCAAATGCCTGGGGAGCATATATGTGACCCCTTGGATATGGCACTGTGTTATGCTTGCCCTGCTCCCGTGGGCTGAGCCTGGGCAGCACGCTGGGCTGGCGTTGGGCTCCTCAGGGATCTCGCTTGCTGAGTGATAGCTTTTGACAAGGCAAGGACCTATGGCTTCAGCTGTTTCTCTTCTTGTGCAACAAAGATGTAGACCCCAGTGTCCTTGGTCTCTTCTGGTAGCAACAGTTCATGATTCTGTAGATTACGGTAGCCCAGGATTGATTTCTAAAATCTGCTTACATTTTAGAAATCAGTAGTAACCCAGACCACAATGCCAAAATTTAAATAGAGTAAATTCAGAAAGACACGTTTTGGATAACTTCAAATATTTCAAGAAGCAGAAATTGCTTTGGTGTGAAAGGTTCAATTTTTAACAGCTAATTTCAAAAAGCCCAAGATACAAACAACACATGCATCTTGGGATATAATTTTAAGGTTGATTAAGATTATGGTGCAAGGTGCACACCAAACCCAGGCGAGGGCTACTTACACACTGAACGTTTCCCTTTTTCTTCTTTGATCTGCAGCAGTTGAGAGTGATGCTGCAGACATCGTCTTTCTGATCGACAGCTCTGAGGGCGTTAGGCCAGACGGCTTTGCACATATTCGAGACTTTGTTAGCAGGATTGTTCGAAGACTCAACATTGGCCCCAGTAAAGTGAGAGTTGGGGTTGTACAGTTCAGCAATGATGTCTTCCCAGAATTCTACCTGAAGACCTACAGATCCCAGGCTCCGGTGCTGGACGCCATACGGCGCCTGAGGCTCAGAGGGGGGTCCCCACTGAACACTGGCAAGGCTCTCGAATTTGTGGCAAGAAACCTCTTTGTTAAGTCTGCGGGGAGTCGCATAGAAGACGGGGTGCCCCAACACCTGGTCCTGGTCCTGGGTGGAAAATCCCAGGATGACGTGTCCAGGTTTGCCCAGGTGATCCGTTCCTCAGGGATTGTGAGTTTAGGAGTAGGAGACCGGAACATCGACAGAGCAGAGCTGCAGACCATCACCAATGACCCCAGACTCGTCTTCACAGTGCGAGAGTTCAGAGAGCTTCCCAATATAGAAGAAAGAATCATGAACTCATTTGGACCCTCTGCGGCCACTCCTGCACCTCCAGGGGTTGACACCCCTTCTCCTTCACGGCCAGGTACATGCTGTGTGACCCATGACTGCAGAATGTGACATCAACATTTTTTTTTTTTAATTAAAAAAATTCAGTAGTCATTTTTAAATAATTTTCTTCTCTCTGGGTTGTTTCTGCAGATAATATTAGAAATTAAATACTGGAAAAGTAGTTCCATTGAAATTGCAGAAGGAAGCATATTATTGATCTTCCATCACTCCTGAGATTAATCATAGCCCCATTGAAAGGTTCTGTAGTGTTGCACTGAGTAATTACAAACTCATTGGGTCTCAGAATAGGATGGCATCTTTGAAATCAGCCAGTCCATGCCCCACTGAACATGACTTTGAAGTTGGCCCATGCCCAGTGGCCAGATGCCTACCATAGTCTGCGTTCCCTCATTCCTTGGCCTGGTAGGACCATCAGGGAATACCTCCCTGGAAGACTTGCAGCCGTCCACCTCAGCTTCTACCCCATGCTCCTGGTTCTCACCCTTGGGGCTGCAAGAGCAAAGTGGACCTCTCCACCAGCCCATATTTTTCTTTGCCCCTCCTCCAGGCAATTGCCGTGTAGACATCTGAAGCAAACCATTAGGGTTGGTTCTTCAAAGGGGAGCCATATGCCTGTTTCCCTAGCTCACTGCTCCCCATCAGGCTGCCCATGGCACATCTCACATCCCTTATGCTGTCTCTCATACTTCCTCCTCTCTACTCCAGTCTTAATTGCTTAATTAAGGTAATCAAGAGATGACCCTCGACCTCACTGATATTCAGCCAGCTCCCAAAAGGCTCTCAGACCATCCTCCAAAGTTTAATGGGATCTCTTCCTATTTTCCAATCTATTTCTCCCAGTCCTTCCTTGCCTTGCCCCTAACACACCTCTCTTCACTTCCAGGCACCGTTTAAAATTCTTGACCACAAAGGAAGCTTCTAGTGGCATTTCCTAAAACACCTGAGATCACAGATGTCAAAGCCAGGTCCCTATTGAATTCTTGTCACAATGATATTTTGCACGGGATGACTGACGTTCTCTGTCACTGAGTTTTCACAGAGTGTGACATCAAATAATTTTTCTCCTTTCCTTTTTTAGAGGATTTATCATTCATCTTCTTATATTTAGCATGTTTGGGAGCTGCAAATTCAGGAACTACAGACTAAAGAGGCATGGATTTGAGTTAAGGTTTCACTGTGAATAAATTATCAGGAACGTCTTATTTCAGTTATTTAATTTTACCTTTGGATCTGGAGACCCAATCTCTTCTTATTTTCACTTTAATCACTTCTAGAGAAGAAGAAAGCAGACATTGTGTTCCTGTTGGATGGTTCCATCAACTTCAGAAGGGACAGTTTCCAGGAAGTGCTTCGTTTTGTGTCTGAAATTGTGGACACAGTTTATGAAGACGGTGACTCTATCCAAGTGGGGGTGGTCCAGTACAACTCTGACCCCACTGATGAATTCTTCCTGAAGGACTTCTCCACGAAGAGGCAGATTATCGACGCCATCAACAAGGTGGTCTACAAAGGGGGAAGACATGCCAACACCAAGGTGGGCCTTGAGCACCTGCGGGTGAACCATTTCGTGCCTGAGGCAGGCAGCCGCCTGGACCAGCGGGTCCCTCAGATAGCCTTTGTGATCACGGGAGGAAAGTCGGTGGAAGATGCACAGGATGTGAGCCTGGCCCTCACCCAGAGGGGGGTCAAAGTGTTTGCAGTTGGAGTGAGGAATATCGACTCGGAGGAGGTCGGAAAGATAGCATCCAACAGTGCCACAGCATTCCGTGTGGGCAATGTCCAGGAGCTGTCCGAACTGAGCGAGCAAGTTTTAGAAACTTTGCATGATGCGATGCACGAAACCCTGTGCCCTGGTGTGACTGATGTTGCCAAAGGTAACTCCCATTGTATGCGTATTTTCCATCCTTTCCTATTGCTGTTTGTGCCTCTTTAGTTGTCTGGTCCCTGGCGCTGACTTCTGGAGTCCTTGGGCATTTGTTTGCCTCATACATTTACTTATACCTAATGGGACAGGTCCTGACACGCACCTCACCACTGCCTAGGGCGTTCTTCCAAGATAAGAGCAGAAGTCTATTGCATTTTGCTTTTGTAAGATTTACTTTTCTCCCCTATTCTTTAGTCCCTCAAACAACTCAGATTTATTAATTCCTGTTTCTATTTATAGATTTATTAGATCAAGTATTTGAGATCAGAGTATTTGATTTTCAAGTGCTTTTAATCTAAAGCACAACCTTGGGATGCATCTAAACACTGATGGTGTATTGTCACTCCAAAGTTGATTAACAATACCAAAAAAGCCAACTTTAAAAAATAGCTTACCATTTGGCACCTAACAGCCACCCTCATTTCTGTCTGTGAGGAGGTGGATCGAATTGCTTCTCAAAGCTCACACACACAGAATCTCATTTTGCACTTGAGTGCGACGCCCTGGTCCTCTGCCTGGGTTGTCCCTGTTGCTGGTATAAGTAGAGTTCATCTCCTCAGCCTCAGCTGAGAACTCATCACCTACATTTCTCCTTTCCAGCTTGTAATCTGGATGTGATTCTGGGGTTTGACGGTTCTAGAGACCAGAATGTATTTGTGGCCCAGAAGGGCTTAGAGTCCAAGGTGGACGCCATCTTGAACAGAATCAGCCAGATGCACAGGGTCAGCTGCAGCGGCGGCCGCTCGCCCACCGTGCGTGTGTCAGTGGTGGCCAACACGCCCTCAGGCCCGGTGGAGGCCTTCGACTTTGATGAGTACCAGCCAGAGATGCTCGAGAAGTTCCGGAACATGCGCAGCCAGCACCCCTATGTCCTCACGGCGGACACGCTGAAAGTCTATCAGAACAAGTTCAGACAGTCCTCGCCGGACAGTGTGAAGGTCCGTGGGGCCCCTTGGTTTGGGTGCTCCCTGGGCAATTTCCAGATTTTTACTGGAAAGGAGGAAGCTTCTTCCCCCAAGTTAAATCCTCCTCATGTTTAACTGGATTGTTAGTGCCTATATGGAAAATTCCTTACTTATTAACTGATCTAATGTCATGTACTATCGTCCTCATTTTGGTAGTCTTACTTAAGCTCTAAAAAGATCCTGGAAATCAGTAGTTTAACTTGAATGAGTTGAATTTGTGATTGATTTATGTTTAATTATAGTCCAGTCAGGTATGTTCTCCACTTTCATTTCTCTGTGTGTATGTGTGCATGCATGCATATGTGTACATATATGCATATATATTGTGTAGACACACACACTATGTGAGTTTGCTAGGGATCATCATGAAGTACTACAGCCTGGCTTGCTTTTACAACAGACATTTATTTTCCCACAATCTTGGAGGCTTGACATCCTCGAGATGTTGGCAGGGCTGTTTCTCCTGAGTCCTCTCTGCTTGGCTTGTAGGCAGGGGTCTTCTCCCTGTGTCTCCACATGACTTTCTCTCTGTGCATGTCTGTGTCCTAATCTCCTCTTCTAAAAGGACATCAGTCATACTAGATTAGGGTCCACGCTAATGACCTCATTAACCTTAATTACCTCTTTAAAGATCCTATCTCCAAATACAGTCCCATTCTTATGGTACTGGGGGTTAGGACTTAACATACAAATTTTGAGGGAACACAACTTAGCCCATGACACATGCACAAACACACATGCACCCCCACACATGCATGCACACACATGCACCCACACACATGCAGGCACACATGCATGCACACACATGCACCTACACACATACACACCCACATACCCACACATGCACACACACACACAAACATGCATGCACACACATGCACACACAATGTACCCACACACAGGCACACATATGCACCCACACACATGCACACACACATGCATGCACACACACACATTATTTGCAGAAACTACATCTTAGAAATATGAGAATGAGATAAATTGCTTTTATTGTCATTGCTGCTTGTCTTTTTTAAAAATAAATTAAGCACTCAAATGTACTTCTCCATTTTAAGTGTAATATCAAAGGCCTGTGAACATGGGTCATCACTCCTCAACTTGGGCCCTCAGTTTCCTTAAGTGTAAAATGAAGGGTTTGAGATAGCTAATCTCTCCATTTTCTATCAGCAGTCTGCAACAGTCAGCAGTTTTCTATCAGCAGTCCTTTTTCGTCTGCATGGGGTTTGACAGCTCTCTTATCTTCAGGTGGTCATTCATTTTACTGATGGAGCAGATGGAGATCTGGCTGATTTACACAGAGCATCTGAGGACCTCCGCCAAGAAGGTAGGTGCCAAGGCTTTTAATCATGAGAAGTAAACCCTTGTGAGGCAAGGTGTGCTGCTCTGCTGGAGAGAAACCTCTCTGCTAAGGCAGTGCCGCGAGGGAGCAGCACGTCTTGGGAGACTCTTCTTCCCAGCATCATGGCCCTTCATCAGCCGCTTGGAGCTGTGGGATGGAGCTAACAAAAATTCCTTCTGTACTTAGACAACTTTACTGCTGTGTTGTGGCTGTTCAGGTAGTAGAATGTTCAGAAAGCGTAGTAGAATGTTCAGAAATGTGTTTGCAAAAGATCTTGAAATATTGATTCATTTATCTTCATCATATAAACTAGGAATTAATTACTAACAAAAATACATTGCTCTATTTTTGGTTTGCAGTTATCACAGTTCAACATTTAATAACAATACACCTAAATAATACAAAGAAAATAATGTAAGCAATGATGTACCAAACATAAGGTGACCGGAAAGCAGTCACGCCTGTTATCAGATGTGATATTTGACTGTTCCCTTGCTTTGGTATTTGGTAGCACTGACTATCAGAAAGTGGATGCCATTACAGAGGCGCAGTTTATCCCAAGAACGTTCTATTTATTATCTTACTTTTCCCAAGCAGTGGAGATGAGGCTGCTATTATCTGATTTTGGAGGTGTTAGTATTTTAGTTCTTCCCACAGCATACTCGTATTACAGAGGGCCTGAGTTTGAGAACTCATGCATGAATATACTTCATGGATGTCACTTCCTATAGTTTTGGTAATAGGTTTACTTCTTGACATACTGGAAACAATTATTCAGCAGAATCCAAAGTTTCAGTATTTCAAGTATTCAGAGTAGCCAATTAACTTGATTAAATATATTCAAGTTAAAAGCTACATTTTACACTGAAGTTTTCTTTAAAAATGTAGTCAGGAAAAAGGACATTGCAGCTCCCACCAGCCTAGGTGAGCCGTATTAAATGTGTCTTTCTTTGCAGGTGTCCGCGCTTTGATCCTGGTGGGCCTTGAACGAGTGGCCAACTTGGAGCGGCTAATGCATCTGGAGTTTGGGCGAGGGTTCATGTATGACAGGCCCCTGAGGCTTAATTTGCTGGACTTGGATTATGAACTAGCGGAGCAACTTGTGAGTTTTTTATGTCTTTATACACAAACCAGTTTAGATGCCACACCTTTTGGCATTTCAAGAGAATGAAGTTAATTATTACCAGGTGAATGGGGGAGGGGTGCCTTGGTGGATAACTAAATTTATTTAATTCACTTGGGAACTGCCTTGTTGCCATAACATGTGTGAATCTGGAAATGGAGATAGCAAATCGCTAGAAATCCAGCGAGCTGGAAGGGGGTCCTAGGCGCGCTGAGGTTGTGGCCTTAGCATTTTCTCTGCTCCCTTAGCAACGGCCTCTTTTAACACCATCGCTGGGATGCAAACCATCGAGAATGGCCATCCTCAAACAGGAAACTGTGTCAAGAACATCTGAAATCTTGCATGATAAAAACAAGAACATGCAGGAAAAGAAAGGCTGTTTCTGGGTGGATAAGTGCTTTAATTGTCCTCTCTAGTTTCCCTCTGTGTCAACAAAGCTCCCTCCGAGGCTTCTAATTCTGCCCAGGGCCAGCCTCTCTCAGCTGCGAACTCCGAGGTTCTTGTTTTTTGAGATGGAGTCTTGCTCTGTCACCCAGGCTGGAGTGCAGTGGCACAATCTCGGCTCACTGCAAGCTCCGCCTCCCGGGTTCACACCATTCTCCTGCCTCAGACTCCTGAGTAGCTGAAACTATAGGCGCCCACCACCGCGCCTGGCTAATTTTTTGTATTTTTAGTAGAGACGGGGTTTCACTGTGTTAGCCAGGATGGTCTCGATCTCCTGACCTTGTGATCCGCCCGCCTCAGCTTCCCAAAGTGCTGGGATTACTGGCGTGAGCCACCGCACCTGGCCTAACTCAGAGGTTCTTTGGTGGTAGCAACAGTGGACTGTGGCTATGAGAATGGGATGAATGGACCCTGCTCCTTCCTTTCTTCCCTACTTCTTTGCAGGGCTAGAATCAGGATTTTTTTTTACTGGTGGAAGTAGGTTGAGTTAGCTCACAAGTCTGGGACATGGGAGAAAGGGAAAGCTCTTGGAACCTCATTGGAAGAAAGTGCATGTGCCCACCATTAGTTATCGGATGGAAATGTATTTGGGCACGCTCTTTCCCACATTAGGTCAGGGGCTGGTTGGGATGAGAATGTAGAGGGTGTCTGTGTGACCCGGAGTTGAGAAGCTTGTGGCTCTGAGGCCAGGACCACTTGTGCCTGCTCCCACCAGGGCTGCTCTGGAAGCCTCTTTCTGGGCTGGTACCATATCCCGTGACTCTCACCCTGGTTCCAAGGAAGGGTGGTCATGGATTTCTGTTCTGGAACCACCTTCGGTCTTGGCCATCTGCCATTTGCTTGGCTTTGCACTTTGGAACTGGAATATATGTAAGCTATAGTTAAGATGTGACAATGGAAACTTCTAGAAATAAGGTCCAGCCTGAGGTGACATTGTGCATAAGATCTATCTTACTTTGGTTGTTCTTTACTTTCCCACTGGTGACTTCCCACCCGCACCCTGACTGCCAGGAGCTCGGCCCTCCTGACTTTGCTGGTCAGCCGTCCAGCAAATGTCACCTGGAGGGACTTCATCTCGCACTGTGAAACCCCCACGCATCCGATTTTAACCCTTAACGCATATTTGTGATTTTCTGCTGGGCGTTTCTTGAGATCTGAACATTTGGTTTCTCTTCCTTTTGGTAGGACAACATTGCCGAGAAAGCTTGCTGTGGGGTTCCCTGCAAGTGCTCTGGGCAGAGGGGAGACCGCGGGCCCATCGGCAGCATCGGGCCAAAGGTACGGTGGCTTTACCCTTGCCCACCCCTGAGATGAGCTGTCAGAAGTCTGACATTACTTTGGTGTGGTAATTTCTCTAACAAGAGAATGTGGAGATGAAGGAGGAGATGAGAGACCATTTCTTACGTTAGAAGGAGGAGCTCTGAGGGGCAGACCCGTGTGCTGCTCTGCTGGGGCCTGTCCCAGTGAATTTGGTTCAGGCGGAACCCTCCTTTTGCACGGGATAAGGGGATCTGTGCTTTAACATCTTGGTCCTTCATTTCATAAAATAATGTTAAAGTGAGCTGGCGTCCCTGACAGCAGCCTGGCCGCCAATGGCAGCCGGAACTCGTAGCATTTGCTCTGAGTCAGTAGGAACTAACAGGCTTTCTTGGCAGAGCAGGAGCCTTGGAGGTCCTGACAGAGAATCATGACATGGCGTAGTGAGGGGAAAAGCAGTAACAGGGAAAGCCATGCTGAGTTTTAGTGCTGCTCTGCCAAATGAAGGGGGGACCCAGGGATCCTTACTCTAGAACAAAGAAGACCACGGGATTTAACAAAGGACCTGATTTACTTTGTTTCAGGGTATTCCTGGAGAAGACGGCTACCGAGGCTATCCTGGTGATGAGGGCGGACCCGTAAGTAAAAGTTGTTTTAGTCCCTAAAATGTCACCCCCTCCTTGATCCTTACCCATTGGGATTATATTGTGGATTTCAGCATTTGTTCAGTTGCTGATGGCTTTCCCTTTGGGAGAAAAATTAATTTCTAATTTTCTTAACAACTTTGCCCAGATGTCTAAGTACAATAATTGAAGTATGACACATGTGTCATGAAGGGTGGGATTTGTTCTTACTCTATTTCAGAGGGAGGGATTGATTGGTTTCTGAGCTAGAGGGACACCGAATTTGCACACCCAGTATCTACTAGATTAAGACATGCAAGTAGAGATGGGAGTGAGCTGAGGGGTGAGGGCATAGTAGGAAACCTCACCAGGGCTGTAGGAGTTACCCTGTTAAGGGCAGTCTCCGGAGGGAATGTTGCTGGATCAGATCATCAGTGTCCGAGGGTCTTGAGGATGGACAGACCCCAGTCGCAGGGTCCATGGGAGCAATGCCCAGCATAGACGCCTGTCTGGGGAGCTTTGGGATACTCGATCAAGGTCCAGCCCTGGGATAGGGGACAGAGGGGCCCACGAGCAACAGTGCGGTCACCAGGGCCCAGCCGGCAGGGCTTGGCTAGAGAACAGGGAATCAAGCATCACTTGGAGGAGCTGGCAGGCCAGTAGGTCTTCCCAGGATTCAGCACCCACAGAGACACGGCGCTGGGGGCCACCCACTCTCAGCCTGCAGAGCAGTGCTGTCTGCACTGCTACCCTCCCAGATCGCACTTCCTTCAGCGAACTGCAGGTTCCAGGCCAGGCCTCATGCAGGAGCCCAAGAGGCTCCCTGGCTCACGTAGCCTCGATCAACGTTCCCCATGGTGCAATCTGCTTTCTGCTGCATGCTGTTCACAGTACCTTCACTGCTGCAAGCCCGGCGGAGACAGGGTGACGAAGGGCTCCAGCTTGCAAAATGCCTTTGTCTCTCACAATAGGGTGAGCGAGGTCCGCCTGGTGTGAACGGCACTCAAGGTTTCCAGGGCTGCCCGGGCCAGAGAGGAATAAAGGTGAGGTGTGGGTGATGGGCGTGTTCGCGTGGGGAGGGGTCAGGTGACTCGCAGTTTCTCCAGATGCTGCCAGAGAGGGAGGCCACGGGCCCAGGTTTCTTGACCTCAGCATTCAGCAGCCCGTGACCTCTCATTGGAAGGCAGTTCTGAGTGGGGTGGGTTCAGGAGTAGGGGCTGCAGCTGGTGGGGAACCTGAGAGTGGAGAAATAGTTTCCTATGGAAACGTGAAGGAGCCAGGAAATGCTCACCAGGAAAGAACATGGGCCAGGGTGGAGGGAAGGCTGGTGCCCACGGGTCCAGCCCTGGACCGTGGGAGCGGCCGGGAAAGGGAGTGGACTGAGAAGACAGCAGGGGGTTGAAGGCTGGTGAACTTGCTTCTCTGTTTGCTGAAGTCTGAAGGCAGGTGCTGAAGGGAAGGGCTGCAAAGTTACAAAGTCAGCTCCTTGCCCTGGGTTTTGGGCCCCCGCCCCCCGCCCCCCTACCCAGGGAGCCAAGACCACCCAAGCATTCAGTTCGAGTTTTAGCTGTAAAACACTGCACGTGGTGGTGAGAGAGGACTCCAAAGGGGTGGGACTCTAATATTAAATTTTCAGACACTGCAGCGTTCAAATGGGGTGGGGCGGGGGAACAGCCCTCGGCCTCTTCTGCCCAAGGGACCAGCCCTGTAGGAAGAGCTAATGCTTCCCCTGTCCTCTTGCCTTCCAGGGCTCTCGGGGATTCCCAGGAGAGAAGGTACGCAAGCTTGGTTTTGTTTTATACATGGAAAACTCTCCCTGCGTTTCTCCTTTCTTCCTTTGCCAGAATAGCTTTCTCTACTTACCTGTCTGCCTTATTCCCTCTTAGGGCGAAATAGGAGAAATTGGACTGGATGGCCTAGATGGTGAAGATGTAAGTGATTTTACTCTAAGTCCAAACTGCTTTTGGATCTGAAGATTCCAGAAACTAACAACTCAGTCTATGATAGAAATTGCAGCAGGTGTGACCTTTAATCCTTGTCTTTGGCAGGGAGACAAAGGATTGCCTGGTTCTTCTGGAGAGAAAGGGAATCCTGGAAGGAGGGTAGGTGTATTTCCACAGTGCTGCTGTTATGGAAAGAATATCAACATTTCATTTAGGGAAGAGTTATTTCCTTTCCTCATATATGTCAATCCTGCTTCCTCCAGGCAGCCTTCCCTGACTTCCCCTGTGGATGCACACGTGACATCCCCTCTCAGCTCTGACACATTACAGTACATTTTCTCATTTGGAGATCACGTCCCATAGGGCAGGGACTGAGTTTGTTTTGTTGTAAATAAATCCCCAGTGCCTGGCACAAAATGGGTCCCCAATAAATATTCATGGATTTACTAAACGAATAAAAAATATGTGGAAGTGAATTTGCCTTCATGGTGAATGAATACATTGTAAACATTGTTCTAGTTAAGATTTATGAATTGAAGAATGTGAATTTTAGGGTGAGATAAAAATGGAAACAGCTAGTTTTTAGCATTCACTTGTGCTTTTTCTTTAGGGTGATAAAGGACCTCGAGGAGCGAAAGGAGAAAGAGGAGACGTTGGGATTCGAGGGGACCCGGTAAAGAAGATTTCTTTATTGACGATTTCAGACCTGAGCCTGGGGGAGAGGGTTGTTGGGAATGTGGGATGAAAGGAAGAATTCTACTTTTGAAATTGCTTTAAAACATGTTGATAAAATATGTGCTTTGTCTTTTTCTTGCAATTTTGGGTTTTGGGGAGATGTATTTGTTCTGTTGCTAACCAGATAATCATTTGCAAGTCCTGTTATACAAATATCTGAGAAATTTCCAAAAATGTGGTATCAGGGCACTTTAAATTTGCTTTTGGAAAAGAGAAGAGTTTGCAGCTTTTCTCATTTTGTGGCTCTGTAAAACCATTAAGCAAATGAGCGGTACATGCTAGCCTCCTCCTCCAGTCCATCCTGCCTCTGTGGTTAAGGATAAGCAAGAGTGAGCCTGGGGCGTCCTCCTCCCTGGGGAAGAACCATTGCCCCTGTTTGGGGCTAAGAGTGCTTTGCTGATCCCGTGATTGGATTCTGTAAGAGCTGTATGGATGTAGCCTGGAGGGGCTGTGGTCGACGGGCTTGTCCCTTGGAGCCTTGCATGCAGGTCCTTGCTAATATTTCCCTGACCATTCAGTCCAGTGGCAGCTCCTTTCCTTCCATATGTGGCTCATTTCACTTCCCCATGTCGCTTTCAGGGTAACCCAGGACAAGACAGCCAGCAGAGAGGACCCAAAGGAGAAATCGGCGACCTCGGCCCCATGGTAGGGCGCTGCATATTCCTAGACTCTCCCTGTACTGAGGGCTAGAGAAAGGGCACGGTCCTTGGCTCATCAGAAGCCACAGAGGCCAAAGACGTGGCCTTTAACACTGCAGAGTAGCCTAAGATTAGGAGCAGAGTCCCCATGAAGGAAGTCTCTGTGGGGAACCAGAGTGACCCTTGCTAAGTGGGGCTTCTCAGCAGAATCTGTGCCTCTTAGATATTTACGGAAGGTGCTTGTTAAGCCAAAGGCTTGTAGAGGTGGGAGTGTACTGAAGTCCAACACATCTGGCAAAGTGTGCAACTGTCCTGCAGACAGGCTCTTCCTCTGTGAATCGACCCCTTTCCCTGCAATGTCTTGTGCAACATTTCAGAGCTAGACATTCTTCTCTGCAGATGAGAATCTCATGCTAATTTTCCCCCCACTAGGGTGTCCCAGGGAGAGACGGAGTACCTGGCGGACCTGGAGAAACTGGGAAGAATGTGAGTGCCATTAGAGCTTCGGGGAGCTCTGCAGCAATCCTCAGTGCCCTAAGATCTGCCCAACTTTACGTGGTGCATGGTTACTCCGCAGCTCTTTACTGAGTGAATGTAAAAGGATTTCTTTTTTTTTTTTTTTGGAGACGGAGTCTCGCTCTGTCGCCCAGGCTGGAGTGCAGTGGCCAGATCTCAGCTCACTGCAAGCTCTGCCTCCCGGGTTTACGCCATTCTCCTGCCTCAGCCTCCTGAGTAGCTGGGACTACAGGCGCCCGCCACCTCGCCCGGCTAGTTTTTTGTATTTTTTAGTAGAGACGGGGTTTCACCGGTTAGCCAGGATGGTCTTGATCTCCTGACCTCGTGATCCGCCCGTCTCGGCCTCCCAAAGTGCTGGGATTACAGGCTTGAGCCACCGCGCCCGGCCTAAAAGGATTTCTGAAACGGTTGTTACTCCAATCTATTTTCATTCTTATAATTTCCTTGGTGCCTCATCTCTTCTCTCTCCCCAATTCTTGCTCTCCCCAAAAACATACTGAAAGATGCTTTTAAAAATAATATCTTTGCTACTTTCAAATATCGGGCCAGATTTGATCCAACTAAATATTTAAGAAACCCAAATGGAAATCCTAATACTGGGGGAGGGAGGGAATAAAGGGCAAGGAGGCTGAGGGGGTTGTAGATCTGTTATTTTTGTAATTATCTGTGGGTTTGTGGGGGGATGCTGTAAGTGAAATAACAAAACTAGATTTATTTCTTTTCTGGTGTATTGCATCTTGCAATTTCAAAACATTTCAGAAATATCTGTAGCAGAATAGTTCCTTGTATGCCTAATCCTCAGTCTTGTTGAAGAAATGCTAAAGTCAAAGTGATGTGAATGATCTTTCTGAAGTCATCCAAAAGCTTCCAGGGTCTTCCTTGTAGCTGGGAGGTAAGACCCCTGCTCAGGGAGGCAGTGGTGTAGAAGTTGGTAAACCCTCAGAAGAAATTCAGGATGCTGGTGGGTGCCTAGGAGAGGTCTCTGCTCAGAAATGAACAGAGCACAAAGGCTGCAAGCTGGGGCTAGGTGTTGGGAATTGGGCCCTCAGCCACGCCCTGAGGGGCAGTGGCATGTTCAACCCCAGCACTTGGGCCAGTAGAGTACGCTGGGGTGAGGGGCTGTCAAAAGGAGAGACTCACCAAAATCAAATGAAGGACTACGGGCATCATTTTGCTTTGAAAATTCAGAAGAAAATAGAAATTTTGAAAATATCATTTTAAAATGTTTGAGCACTATTTATTTATTTATTTTTAATAAATGGTAAAGACCTGGATCAACTGCTTGGAAGTGAGCATTATTTTTGAATCATGCTACATAATGAAAAAGAAGCTATCTAACAGAAAAGAAGAAATACTCATCAAATGTTACAATGGGCTATTACAACTCAGCGTGTGAGCAGAGCCAAACCTTTTCATGAAATGACTTAAAATTGAGTAGTTCATACAATTAATTTCAATTCTCCACACAAGGTAGAAACTGGATTTGAATTCGGTTTCAGTCACGGGCTCTTGCGGACTCAGTTCTTCTTTTTGTGGCCTAACGACTTGCTATCTCTTCCCTAGGACCACAGTGCCAGGCTCAGGCCAAGTTGAAATGTGTCCCTCCCGCTGGGCTTTGGCATGCCTACATCCACTTTTTAGAGTCTCTGCAGGCAGCCTCTGGCCTGAGCAATGTATCATTGAGTGCTGGTGGACTCTCATGGAACTCTAGCATGTCTCTTTTGGGAGGGGCCAGTCCAGATTGTTGGTTTGTAGAGGAGAAGGGTGTCCCCTTCTCTGAAATTCTCCATGGAAGGTGGCCAAGATCTTCCACTGAAACAGGTGGCACTACAGTGAATAATGGCAAACTGGTCACCACAGATCACTGGGCTGGTCAACTGGAAGCAGAGAGTGAGGTTCCTAGGTTGCTGTAGCAGATGGCCGAGCCTCACAACAGAGCTGGTGGGTCACAGCCTCTGCAACACCAACCCTAACTTTGCAAAGACCGCCCAGGACATTCATAGAGTCCCACCCCAAACCTTTCCACTGCCGAGGAAACTATTTTGAGGTGGAAATTAATGGATTACTTGTAAAGTAAGCCCACATGTTTGAACTAAAGGTCACCTCTGGAGCATCCAGGAAGATGTTGCCAAGGCATGAGCCCTACCTAAGTACACGAGACGTTTAGGTGCACGTGTGTGCACTTCAGATACTTTACTTAACCGAGTGTGTGTTGTGTTTGGCCAGGAACACCTGGAGAACTCGGGACTCCCTTCCATTATAATTAATGTATTTCATGACTTCTCACTACAGTTGGGAAGATGGAAGAAAAATAGACAGGTTGACATTCCCTTTTCACATTCCTCATTGGAAACTGGCTGGGATCTTGCAGCCAAAAGGAGTCATTATTTCGCTTGGCAGGTCTGCAGTAATTCTCAAAACTTCCATTGGGTGATTAACAGGAGTAGTAAGGAAGCAAAACTTCACCCAGATGAGGGTGGAGGAAGGGTGTCTGTGTGTGCGAGTTTCCCCAGGGCTGATGAGGCGTGATTTCTGCTTCTTGGCACAATGTGGGTGCTTAGGAAGATTCCCCTGAGTAACCGCAGATTAAGAGGGTGAAGTCTGAAAGAGCCCTAGGCCCCATGCCCAGCAGCCCATGCTCCCCCTCACGGTTTGTGGGACTTTTTCTTCCACAGGGTGGCTTTGGCCGAAGGGGACCCCCTGGAGCTAAGGTGAGCCTCATGGAGTGCCCTCAGGAGACTCTCTTCAAACAGCCCAGATGCCGCCCAGTCCAGGAGTGAAAAATACTCTCTCCTGTGAACCCAAAGCTTCGGAGACAGATGCCAATCAATTTAGAAAGTTTGTTTTGCCAAAGTTAAGGACATGCCCGTGACACAGTCTCAGGAAGCCCCGATGACACCTGCCCAAAGTGTTTGGGGGCACAGCTTGGTTTTATACATTTTAGGGAGACATGAGACATCAATCAGTATGTGTGAGATGTACATTGGTTTTGTCCAGAAAGGTGGGACAACTCGAGGCATGGGAGGGGGCTTCAGGTCATAGGTAGATAAGAGACAAAAGGTTGCATTCTTTTGAGTCTCTGATTAGCCTTTCGCTGAATACACAGTTTACAAGAACAGTCACCTATGCCTTAGTTAGGCTTAGTGAAAAATAGGCTAAGGAAGCAATTGGATATGCCTTTGTCTCCTGTCAGCAGAGGGATGACTTTCAGTTCTGTCTGTCCTTTGTCCACAAGGAATTTCCCTGCAGGAAGAATGTGAGGGAGGTATGCATCTTAAAAAAAAAAAGAAAAGAAAAATCTGACTGGGCACGGTGGCTGACACCTGTAATCCCAGCACTTTGGGAGACTGAAGCAGGCAGATTACCTGAGGTCGGGAGTTCGAGACTAGCCTGACCAACATGGAGAAACCCCCATCTCTACTAAAAATACAAAATAGCCAGGTGTGGTGGTGCATGCCTGTAATCCCAGCTACTCAGGAGCCTGAGGCAAGAGAATCACTTGAACCCGGGAGGTGGATATTGAAGTGAGCCAAGATCACGCCATTGCATTCCAGACTGGGCAACAAGAGCGAAACTCCGTCTCCAAAAAAAAAGAAAAAAAAAATTCTTTGTAGCTATCTTATTTAAGAATAGAATTGGAGGCAGCTCTGTCTAATGCAGTTACCAGCTTGACTCTTCCCTTTGGCTTAGTGATTTTGGGGTTCTGAGATTTATTTTTCTTTCTCCTTGGGCTGTCATGGCTCCTGAGCCTCTTTCAGCCATCTCCTTAAACTTAGCCTCCTCTGCAGAGTCTAGAGAAAATGGTGCCCAGTGGGAACTTGGGGTCCAAGTACAGGAAACATGATTGAGGCAGTAGTGTCCTGGGCGGGCGCCTCTTCCAGAACGTGCCCACCTTATCTGGCCATCGGCAACATGCAACTTCCCGGTGTCTCGGTCCTCTGCTTTAGGTCGAAACGATCCTTGTTTCACAAAGCTGTCTGAGGAGAGGTGAGGCAAGAGTGAGGAACAATTGTAGAAGCTCAGGGAGACAGCTGACTCCTGTGTTCAGCGTCTTGTCCTGGGGTTACCACTTTGATCATCTGTTACCTCTGGAAGAACTGAATTTTCCCTGGTTGCTTTCCAAGTCCCTGGCCCAGAAATGACTGTAGAGCAAAGAGCTGACGTTGACAGGAACCTTCCTGACTCCTCCCTGCATCTTCTCTTATTTCAAAGGGCAACAAGGGCGGTCCTGGCCAGCAGGGCTTTGAGGGAGAGCAGGGGACCAGAGGTGCACAGGTGAGTGCTTCCTTGTGTGACTGCACGTCCTTTGATATTTTCACAAATACCCTGGTAAGCTCTTTGTAAAAATGATTAGGTGGCATTTATATCACGGAAAGTTAACCATTTTAAAGTGAACAATCCAGTGGCATTTAGTACTTCCACGATGCCGTGCAAACATCGCCTCTGTCTAGGTTCAAAACATAGTCTCGAAGGAGACCTATACCTAATAGCAGTCGCCCCCCCCATTGCCTTCCACCCGGAGTCCCTGGCAGACACTAATCTCTCTCTCTTTATGGATTTGCCTGCTCTGGACATTTTGTATAAATGGAATCATTTGCTAGGCAGCTTTGTGTGTGGGGCTTGACGGAGCATCATGTTCCACACTGAGCTTCATCCACGTTGCAGCATATAGAAGCACTTCATTCCTTTTCATGGTGGAAGGATACTCCGTTGTGTGGCTGCAGCACACTTTGTTTATCCACTCATTGGGTGATGGACATTTAGGTTGTTTCCACCTTCTGGCAATTGTGAATGATGCTTCTGTGAAGATTCTCCTACATGTTTTTTTTTTTGAATGCTTGTTGCTTGTATACATTTAAGCTCACTTGCCTATTCACATTCTGGATTGAGGCAGCTGCTGCTGCAGCTGAGATGGAGAATTGTGGGTTTGGGTGGCCTTTTTTGGCCGGCAGAAGTGAGGCTCCGGGTCCTGTGGGACGGGCAGAGGCCATGCAGAGGCTTCTCACGGAAAGTCACCTCATTAGCACTCACGTTGGCCTTTTCCTTCCTCAGGGCCCAGCTGGTCCTGCTGGTCCTCCAGGGCTGATAGGAGAACAAGGCATTTCTGGACCTCGGGTAAGCCTGTCCCAATACCAGGCCCCTCTCTAGCTGAACAGAGGGCACGTTGTCAGGCAGGCTGAAAGTGTTTTGGATGATGCTCTTGTAGACAGACCTCCCTTTAGCTCTCCTCTTTGGCAGCACAAACCCCAGATTTAACCTCAGGCCTTGCAGTGACTGGATACTTCACCCTAAGAAAGTAAGAGTTTCCTTTTTTGGTGCTCCAGGGGCCTCTAAGTCTCAGTTCTGCTCCCTCCAAGCGTAGGCCCCTGGGTGGAAACCAGGGGATGTTCTTGAGATGGAACCATGGAAAATCTAAATCCCCCAACATGCTTAGATTACGCAAGGTATTTCACCTTTGGTCCCCGGCGATAGCCCCTTGTGCTTATGTATTTTGTATAGTGAATGCCTCAAGTTCACCCTTGAGTTCAGCACAGAAGATGGTCCTTAAACTTACTGTGACTGTGGATGTTATCATGCATTGTAGCTATCAGCAATGATGAGCAGAGACACATTGTCATTGCTGGGCTAGGATCAGGTGTCATGGAACTACATATTTGAGTTTCCCTCATGTCTGAGATGATATTGAGGGAGGTATCCTATCATTTGTTACCAAAAAAATGACTAATAAACTGATAACAAGCTCAATATGTTGCTACATAAATGCACAAAAATATTTTACGGTGGAAGGGGGCAGGAACTTGCTTAGAAAGTCCTTCTCTAGCTTGAAAGCTGATAAATACATATTTTTAGAGGTTTTTTAAAAAACATTTACTTAACTTGTAGTTCATTAACAATTTAAGATGGTATAGATGCAAAGCTATTCAAATAGTTATCCAATAGCTCCAGAAACATGTATTGATTTGCACTTTTTCACCACCTATTTTAAGTTATTTCTGGGCTAGGTAGACTGTACCACATTTTAAGAGTCAGTTTCTTCGATCAGTTTGTTCATTCACCTAACAGGCTTTAACAAACCCGTATGCACCAGGTGCTCATTGTGAATGTGTGAAAAGGGAGGCAGGATAAAGTCACATAAAATCTGGGAGCTTGCTGTCCAGTCAGGAACCTAGGATATGTATATTCATAACTGCAACATGCGTTAATTTGTGAAAACTGGCACTGAGAGGTAATCCTCATGTTTTAAATTTGTGCACGCCATTTCTGTGTATGTTTAGATTTGAGTCTGTACCCCTGTGCTCAGAGCTGAGTGCTTGGGATTTGCAGGCGGGACAGGTCCCATGCCCCTGGTGGGCTCTGACCTCCATGCAGGGGAGAGTCAGCTTTCAGAGACAATTTGCTTGAATGGTTGACCACTTGACTGACACATTCCTCCCCTCCTGCTCCAGGGAAGCGGAGGTGCCGCAGGTGCTCCTGGAGAACGAGGCAGAACCGGTCCCCTGGGAAGAAAGGTTTGTCTTGAGAAAGGTAGAGCTTTCCTGAGGACAGGGACCAGCCAGGCACACACGCCCCCTCTCCCTCTTTTGTCTGTCTGTCTGTCCCTCCTCTTCAGTACTACTGGTTCCCACTGCAGCCTCCCCTGTTGATTGCGGCTTGGCCAGTGGGATTATTGTCCCCCAACAATTCCCACCATAATCCCCACTACCATCCCTGCCGCCAACCATCCCTGCTCAGAGGGCTGGCTTTCTCCTGGCCACAGCCCTCCATCAGTGGCCGGCTTTTCTGCTCCTCTCTTGCTTGGCTTGTGCCGATAGTGCAGCACCCTCTGAGCCATCAGAGCAGCTGGGCAGTGCTTGGCACAGTTTCAGCATAATATGGAGTGAGCAGTCTTTAAACATACGCAGTGCACGCACAGCGGCTCAGCTAATCACATTTAGATCATCCAAGAGCCCCGACCCTGACTGTTCTGGATAACAGCAAGTCTGCTACATGAAGGCTACCTGAGAACCTCCTTTCTATCAGCTTTGAGATAAATTACGATTTGTCATGACCAGTCTGAAAGACTGCCTGTTTTCTGTAAAAGAAATGAGTTCCTGTGAATCCACGATGGTCTCTGCCTGGAGGGTGTTGCTGGGTTTCATGCTGGGCTCAATGTCTGCCACCTTCTGTGCCTTCTTCTCCCAGCTGTTACTCTCTCTTCTCATCAGCCTGTCCCCCATGCCACGCTGGTGAGAAGGACAAACACAAACCCTCCTGGATTCTTTTCTAGGAGTTTGCACATGAATGTTGCAATTTAGAAAATCATTTCACTGAAATCTCAAAGGTAAAGTCAGCACGTTGCAGCACCCTTACCTAGAGTAAAAGCAGGGCTTGGCATCACAGTGTAAGCCAGCCTTAGGCCACAGGGTCTCAGCCATGTTTCTCGTGTCTAGGGTGAGCCTGGAGAGCCAGGACCAAAAGGAGGAATCGGAAACCGGGGCCCTCGTGGGGAGACGGTAAGGTCACAGCACGCTCGGGGCCAGGTTGTCGCTCACTCTTTGCTCGAAGGTGCAGGAAGCCAGGAGAGGGTTCCAAATAAAGATTAGCCTTGCTTCTTGTGTTATTGGGGATATGGCTGGAAATAGTGAAACTTGCTGCTTATCCATGGCAAATTAACACGTTTTATTGTATTGGCAGGGTTAGAGAGGTGGGTGGGCAGCGCGTAGAGACATATTTTCCCCTGTGTTTTTCCTGATACAAGGGAATGTAGAGGCTAATGAAGCTTAAACCACCTTCATCTGAGGTCCCGCAAATGCTTTGCAAGCATAACTAGATGAAGCTTTTCTGCAAAGAAGTAAATGTCATTTGGGTTAAAATGGAATTGGATTTGATTAGATCTCAATCCAGATGGAAACAATTTCTTTTGAATGAGACATCTTAGGAATAGAAATTAGTACTCCAGTAACTCATTTTTCAAATGCTATTTAAAAACGCCCCAACAATTCACCAACAATAATTTTGTAATGTACATTTCCACGTTACAAAAGAATACAGAAATCTACAGTCCATTGTAACTTTTTGCAAAAGGAATCATGACACCTAAACACCATATGAAAGGACCAGGTTGATCTGACTGTTTTAATCCCAAGCTTTAAAATATTTTTCTTTCTTGCATGTTTTTCTTTTCAACTAACTGAAGTTTAAAAACAAATCTATTTGTATTACTTTTAATCTCAGAAGCACAGGGAAAAAAATCAGACTTTAAAATCTATTCAAACCATTGAAGGAAATCTCTTCCTGATTCTGTTTCTATTAATTTGGGTCAACAGATCTCTAGTTGTTGATATCTGATGAAAACCGTAAATTAACTAAGTGGCAAGTTCCTACATATGTTAGAGATAGTAATGGACAATTCATAGAAGTTCTTCTGATTCTTTTGAAATAATTAATGAAGTCCAGTTCTGAATGCTCCACATGAGAGAGCAACAGGAACAGATCTGAGCATGCTGGGGGGAGGTGTTGGAAAGGAGGGATCTGGGAGTGATGACTTGGAAGGAAGGGAAGGGATATGGGGAGGGGGAATATGACCTGGGCCTGAGAGATGGAGTTCAGTGTTCTTGTTTTGAAGTAGAATCAAAGACTCATGGATGCATAGAATCAAAGTCACCATCAAGATTCCTGTCAATTCTAAGATTCTCGGGGTTGATGAGTCTTTGATTCTACATCCAAACAGAATCTTTACCCAGCACTCCCAGCAGTTCTTTCTATGTTGGTCTGCCAGTGCCATTTTGCTATGGGAGTCCTTTGAGCCCATCGCCTACAGAAATGGTCTTGTTCACCCTTGGAGGATAGGACAGGAGCAGGAAGTGTGCCTACTCCTGTACCGTAGTCTGGAAACATTTCAGGAGCTCAAGATCCACTTCTCAGGGCAGCAGCAGGGCAGAGACGGTGGTTATGGCGCACCACGCATGGCAACCTGTAGTCACATCTCTTTTTCACTCTTAGGGAGATGACGGGAGGGACGGAGTTGGCAGTGAAGGACGCAGAGGCAGAAAAGTACGTATCTGCTGAGGATTCTCCAAGAGTCCTTGTTGCCAGGAGGCTCCAAGGACAACTTCTGATGTGTTGTGTTTTAAAAGAACTATTTCTTTAAAAGTTGTCTTTGTATTTGAGTGAGTGTTTTCTTTTGATGACTCTGCAGACATTTCTTTCTTTCATGGTCAATTTATTTTAGATGAATTTAAATTAGAACCGAGTATTCAATAATGTATTTATCTTTTATAGGGAGAAAGAGGATTCCCTGGCTACCCAGGACCAAAGGTAAATAATCCCCGGTTGGTTTAAATCTGCATCACGATTCAGCTCTGGTATGTCCACAGACTGAGAGTCAGAATATCTTGGCATTAGGCATGGGTCAACCACTCAGTTAACTGGGCTACCCTGAGAAAGACCCTTCCTCCCCTAAAACACTCTCATCTGTCAAGTGGAGGTCACAATACATACTTGTCCTGGTGCTTATGAGAGTTAAATAATATATACCGCAATCCAAGTACTCTGTAAGCTGTGAAATGCTATAACCTATATGATAGTATCATTACTGATTAAATAAATGAAGACTATCTGCAAATACCACAAATATACTAGTAACCCACTGGAAAAGTGAATCAAACCACTTGGTTTGATTCAACCACTTGGTTGCCCTGGAAAAGTGTGGCCCACATGTCCCCTGGATGTCTTGCCCCGCGGACCCTCAGTGAGATCTTCTGTTCCAGAGCTTACTGTGCCACTTCTCGGCTTTCTTCCCAGGGTAACCCTGGTGAGCCTGGGCTAAATGGAACACCAGGACCCAAAGGGATCAGAGGCCGAAGGGTAAGTTTGCCTGGGCCTTGGCTACAGGTGAGGAATGAGAATGGATGTTTCAACGTGATTAACTGCCGAGGCTTTGACAATTATCCTTCACTTGCACCCTGGCCAGGGATAGCACAGAGAGGAAGGAAGGGACTCCTGAGCCCCAGACCAATGTCCTCAGGGCACCGCCATGGCTGTGGTCCATGGCTGTCCTCCTGCAGGTGTATTCCTCCAATTCACCTCCAGGGTCGCCAGCCCAGCTCACTCCAGGCACAGCACCCACCTACAGTCTCAAGTCTCATTATGGGTGACTGGGAAGTCTGTGCAGTCAGTTTGGGCCATGCCCACCCAGACGGTCAGGCAACGGGGTGAATGAGGCATGGAAACTGCTTCTGAAGCGTCTGGGCTCGTAAGCGAGCCAGGCCAAGGCCACGGGCTTTTCAGCCTATTGGTGCTGAGATTCCACTTCCTTAAGCTACTTTTGACCCTGATAGCTCTTTTCTTTTTATTCTTTGTGTGTGTGTGTGTGTGTGTGTGTGTGTGTGAGTGAGACAAGGTCTCCCTCTGTTGCCAAGGTCTTGCTCTGTCATCTGGGCTGGAGTGCAGTGGCGCCATCTTGGCTCACTGCAACCTCCATCTCCTGGGATCAAGCAATCCTCCCACCTCAGCCTCCCAAAGTGCTGAGATTACATGCGTGAGACACCACACCTGGACAGATTACTCTTTTCAATGGATGTTTACTCACTCTCCTAAAATGGCAGAGTCTTCAATTAGCAAATTGTGGCCTAGATCTGGGTAAATATTGCTAACAGTTATTTTCAGCCTGAAATGTAGTTTAAAAAGAAACATGATTATCCTATTAATTTGATCAGTGAAGACAGTCAAACCAGATCATTTAATACCCCAAAGAGCTTTAAAACATTGGATGATTAACTACACTGAACACATTAGCTAATTCATTGTCTGTTACCTATTCTCCTGGGAGTCCTTAGTAATCATGTTAATGGCTCTTGGGAAAGCATCTGACTTACCTTAGCCTGGCAGAGAACATAATCCCTCCATAGTTGGTGGGGGACTCCCATTGGCTTTGTTGAGGTTTCTTGTCCCTAAACTTGAATTTAAGAGACATGTTAGCTCACTTAAAGTGAGAGGTTTCTCGTGGTGATGAAGTCCCTTGGGTTAGATCACTTTTACCATCCCTTCCAACTATAGGAGCCTTAACCTCTCCACTTTCTGACACAATTGAACAATGTTTGTTCTGCTCCCTCTAGGGAAATTCGGGACCTCCAGGGATAGTTGGACAGAAGGGAGACCCTGGCTACCCAGGACCAGCTGTAAGTATTTATCCAGTTCTGACCCAGCCACCTGGGGCTGGGTGCTTTACACATGGTCCCTGAAAACTTCCCACCACTGCTTTGCTCACGAGAAAGTGTGCTCTGTGTATATTTGCTTGGTTGTCAGACCAACTCTCTGACATCATGATGCAGCAAAGAGATTTTGAATTTTAGAGTAACAAGAAACTTTTTTTTTTTTTGAGACGGAGTCTCGCTCTGTCGCCCAGGCTGGAGTGCTGTGGCCGGATCTCAGCTCACTGCAAGCTCTGCCTCCCGGGTTTATGCATTCTCCTGCCTCAGCCTCCCGAGTAGCTGGGACCACAGGCGCCCGCCACCTCACCCGGCTAGTTTTTTGTATTTTTTAGTAGAGACGGGGTTTCACCGGGTTAGCCAGGATAGTCTCGATCTCCTGACCTTGTGATCCGCCCGTCTCGGCCTCCCAAAGTGCTGGGATTACAGGCTTGAGCCACCGCGCCCGGCCCAGTAACAAGAAACTTAAAAAAAAATAGGTTTCATGGGATCCTGTCATCTAGGGAGTGTTGTAATTTGCCTTTATAGTTTCCTGGCATAGGTGCATTTGAGATTTGTATAGAGGAGAAACCAAAGAGGGGAAATCTGAATACCTTTTGCTCGCATCTTACAGAAGCAGTGCAGTTATGCCAGGTCTTGGTTTGGCAATGCTTCCTTTGGTCTATGAAATCCCCAGGGAAGCTCCTGATTTGTGGTTAAAGCCCACTAGTCATGCCGCCACCAGGAGCCAGGAGGGCATCCTCCCACAGCCCTTCCAAATCTCTTTATGGCTAATACCTTTGTTTTCTTATTTGAATTTCTCCCTATATTGTCCCTCAATATTGAAATTGATGAGTTTCAAAAAATAATGGAAAAGATAATTCAGGAGTTGGAAAATCATTCCTAGAAGGAAAGGTTCAGGGCTTAGTTTAGATGAATTAGGGAAAAGAAGGCTGGTCAGGTGGGTCTGACTGCTGTCTTTAAGTAGATGAAGTGTTGGGGGCAGCACATTAAGCCACTTGCTGCAGAAGACCAAGCAGGCAGAAATGGCCCCCTGGAAAGACAACTAATGGCCCGTGAGATGCCTGCTGGACTGTCAGGGTGGTGAGGTTTAGGGATAGGACACTGAGGGAAGCCTTGAGTCAGTCCCTAGAGCTCCTCGGGGTGGAATTCAGCTGGGATGCATTAGACATGGAGGGAACCAGGACACCTCAATGATCTCTCACTGCCCCTTCGGCAGGGGCGTATCAAGCAAGCGTGTGAGAGGGAGCTCTTTTCTCAAGAGAAGGAGAATCTAGACCCAGGCTCACTAGTGGGCTTTACATGGATTGGTGGTGAGCTTCCTGGTTTCAGGACCTGAGGCTATTTCAAAAGCCAAATGACCTCCCTGGGAAACACATTTGCTCTGAGAATCTTTTCTCTTTTGTTTTGCAAGAGAAAAAATCAGGTTTATAGGGAGAGGCTGTAAACAATCAAGGTTATCCAGGGGCCCCTTTGTTTTGCTCTGTGTATTTCTTCGGTGGGGGGGTGGGGGGAGCAAAGGCTGTTTTTTCAAATTCCCCATCTACTGTGCCTCTCAGCCTTTCCTTCCTTGGTTTTACAGGGTCCCAAGGGCAACAGAGGTGACTCCATCGATGTAAGTTGCATGTATCCAGAATGACTCATTACCTCATGAGCCTTTGATTTGCTCTCCTTACATATTCTTTCATTTTCTTTTAAAGCAATGTGCCCTCATCCAAAGCATCAAAGATAAATGTCGTAAGTACACGATTTTCTGTTGTCTGACAATGCATATTTTTACATTTGAAGTTCTCACATGGTAGAGTAGTATCTCACCCTTTCTTCTCTTTGTTTCTTTTCTAGCTTGCTGCTATGGTAAGTTGATTTTGGTGACTTTTTCCTAAGGAAAGGAAGCCTCCCTTTTGTAGTAAGTACGGTTTGTCTTTAACCCTCCACCCTTCGCTTTCCACAGGGCCCCTGGAGTGCCCCGTCTTCCCGACAGAACTAGCCTTTGCTTTAGACACCTCTGAGGGGGTCAACCAAGACACGTTCAGCCGGATGCGAGATGTGGTCTTGAGTATTGTGAATGACCTGACCATTGCTGAGAGCAACTGCCCACGGGGGGCCCGGGTGGCCGTGGTCACCTACAACAACGAGGTGACCACAGAGATCCGGTTTGCTGACTCCAAGAGGAAGTCGGTCCTCCTGGACAAGATTAAGAACCTTCAGGTGGCTCTGACATCCAAACAGCAGAGTCTGGAGACCGCCATGTCATTTGTGGCCAGAAACACATTTAAGCGTGTGCGGAATGGATTCCTAATGAGGAAAGTGGCCGTTTTCTTCAGCAACAGGCCCACAAGAGCATCCCCACAGCTCAGAGAGGCTGTGCTCAAGCTCTCAGATGCAGGGATCACCCCCTTGTTCCTTACGAGCCAGGAAGACCGGCAGCTCGTCAACGCTTTGCAGGTCTGTGCTCTGTCGGTGCTATTGCCATCTCCCTTTCTTCTGGGGCTCTGAGAAGGTTCTCAGACACGCCCATGCTCCTCGGTGGCTTCATGTCCCATAGCTCCTACAAGGTCCCCAGTGAGTCCATCTGCCTGAGAACTTCTCTTGTGAGGTCTCCAGGACAGCCTCGTGGCCCCAGCACTACAGGGACTCCTACCTGCCTGTAGCACTGCCCCCAGGTTCCTCCTCACAGGTTGACAGCTCTTGCCGGTTAGTGATGCTAGTGTTAGTGACACCCTCTATCTAGTAACAAGATGGTGTGGCTTGTTTGCTTTATTCAACACGTGAGGAGGACCTGGACGTTTGGATCAGTCCTGTCTCCTCCCAAGATGGCCCCATGTGCACACTCTGAGCTGTGTCTTACTGGATGTGTACTGGGCATTCGCTTCCCATAACTGGCTGGTGAGGTTTGTGTCATCCGTCTCACCTCATGGATAGGACGATCCTGCTGTTAGTGAGGTGCTCGTGAGAGGCTAGGACCCTAGTCCATTAGACTCTGAAACCCATGTGTTGACAATACCCATTCCACTCTGTCCCAATCAGCTCTGAAGGTGAATATCCAGGGTGGCCCTGGAGGCCTGCAGTCTCTTAGTAAGGTCCCCAAAATTACACCAACTCAGCAACCCCGATCTATACCACTGTGCAAAGCTTTCTTCAGCCAGGCCCCAAGGGCAGCCCACAGGGAGGCCAAGTGTCCCTTGTAATTCTATTAAATAACTGGTTTAATTGTGTGTGTGTGTGTGTGTGTGTTTTCTGAGATGGAGTCTTGCTTTGTCACCCAAGCTGGAGTGCAGTGGCGTGATCTTGGCTCACTGCAACCTCCGCCTTCCAGGTTCAGGTGATTCTCCTACCTCAGCCTCCTGAGTAGCTGAGATTACAGGCACTCGCCACCATGCCTGGCTAATTTTTGTATTTTTCTTTTTTTTTTTTTTTTTTTTTAGTAGAGACGAGGTTCCACCATGTTGGTCAGGTTGGTCTCAAACTCCTGACCTCATGATCTGCCTGCCTCGGCCTCCCAAAGTGCTGGGGTTACAGGCATGAGCCACCGCACCCGGCTGACTGGTTTAATTGTTATATCAATTAATATTTATTCCGTGCAGTTCTGGTGATACTGTTCAAGACAGATGGGTGATGGATAGGAAGGAGTCCAGCCAGGAGTCAGGAAGGCTTGGCCTGGTTCCATACTCCCCTCACCCATTTAAAGTAATGTGCACACCACTTAACTTCCCTGCGTCTCAGATTTGTCACCTGTAAGTTGAGGCTGGGGCAAGATGATTGCTAATGTTTTTCCTTCCACATTGGATATTCATTGGGAATCCAGTGTTGAAGTTGGGCTACTGGCCGTGTGCTCCTGTTGGGGGGTTCATTCACATAAATCTGTCCTTGTGTGGGCTGAGGGACTCAGAACCACATGAGTTTCTTAGCATGGTTTCAACAAGATCAAAAATTATTCGTTCATAATGATTCACTCATTCATTCAGACTACCTATTTGTTAAATGAATCATTACCAATCGTATGCCAGGTACTCCGATAGACAGGACTCTTTGCATCCACTGGGAGTGATTTTGTTACTTGCTTTAACCACACCTGAGAGGGTGGGGAAGGGATGGAGCTCCCATATTGGTGCTAAAAATAATGAAAAGATTAAGTTCCTACTATTTGCCAGAAGATACACCAGGTACTAACATTTATTATCTAATTTAACCCTCCAAATGACACCATTAGAAAGGTATTACCCCCCATTTTATGTCTGAAAAAAGCTGAACCCCATTTGAACAGGATATGAACTCCAGCTCACCCTATTAGAATAAAACCTATGTCTTTCTATTATACTCAGAGTCTAGCCCCACCCCCAAATGAGAAGGTATTCCCAATACTGCCCTATTGGGAGGTTAATCTATTTTATTGATGTGGCTTTGATGTACTCCTCTGCCATATTTTCAGATATGACTGATCATGTACGCCCCTACTAAAATTGTTCTCTTGTTTAAACCAGATCAATAACACAGCAGTGGGGCACGCGCTTGTCCTGCCTGCAGGGAGGGACCTCACAGACTTCCTGGAGAATGTCCGCACGTGTCACGTTTGCTTGGGTAAGCTGTTCATCTAACAGGAAGATCTGCTCAGCTGCAATTGCAAAACATAATATCCATAGGAGAGTGAGAGAATAATGATGATCTGTAAAAAGAGCTTGAGTTCAGTTGATTCACAAAGCCTCCTATTTACCAGTGTAAATACTACTGCAGCAGTTTCTGTATTAAAAATGGACCTCCCAAGACAGAGCTTCTCTTTGATGGGGAATAATTCATTTTATAGTTAACAAAGGAGGAGGTGGGTTCTGCTTAAGTTTTGACATTAGAATCTAGAATGAAAATATTTGGCACTAGTGACATTCTAGAACATATTTCTTCAAAGAGTGGCAAAGAAGTAATTTAATGTTTCTTTTCTTTTAAAAATGCCAGCACGTGGCATACTACAAAGATTTTATGTTACTGATTTGTTTCATCTACTAAGTGTTAGGTGATGGAAACTGAAATCTGGCCATAATCAAATCAAGGCAGCAAGATTTAAATTGGTTTTGGTTTTGATCCTTTTTGCTTCTTTTTTTTTTTCAGACAGAGTTTCTCTCTTGTCGCCCAGGCTGGAGTGTAGTGGCACAATCTTGGCTCACTGTAACCTCCGCTTCCTGGGTTCAAGCGATTTTCCTGCCTCAGTCTCCCAAGTAGCTGGGACTACAGGCATCTGCCACCACACCCAGCTAATTTTTGTATTTTTAGTACAGACAGGGTTTCACCATGTTGTCCAGGATGATCTCGATCTCTTGACCTCATGATCCGCCTGCCTCGGCCTCCCAAGGTGCTGGGATTACAGGCATGAGCCACCGCGCCCAGCCCACTTTTGATCTTATGGGATCATTTTAATCACCCAAGGCTTCCAGCAGATTGATGAGTTGTGTATCCTGCTGTGGGTGTCACAGAATAAATGGGCTGCCGTGCTTCTTTCTAGACATCTGCAACATTGACCCATCCTGCGGATTTGGCAGTTGGAGGCCTTCCTTCAGGGACAGGAGAGCGGCAGGGAGCGACGTGGACATCGACATGGCTTTCATCTTAGACAGCGCTGAGACCACCACCCTGTTCCAGTTCAATGAGATGAAGAAGTACATAGCATACCTGGTCAGACAACTGGACATGAGCCCAGACCCCAAGGCCTCCCAGCACTTCGCCAGAGTGGCCGTTGTGCAGCATGCGCCCTATGAGTCCATGGGCAATGCCAGCATGTCGCCTGTGAAGGTGGAATTCTCCCTGACTGACTATGGCTCCAAGGAGAAGCTGGGGGACTTCCTCAGCAGGGGAATGACACAGTTGCAGGGAACCAGGGCCTTGGGCAGTGCCATTGAATACACCATAGAGAATGTCTTTGAAAGTGCTCCGAACCCACGGGACCTGAAAATTGTGGTTCTGATGCTGACGGGCGAGGTGCAGGAGCAGCAGCTGGAGGAGGCCCAGAGAGTCATCCTGCAGGCCAAATGCAAGGGCTACTTCTTTGTGGTCCTGGGCATTGGCAGGAAGGTGAACATCAAGGAGGTATACACCTTCGCCAGTGAGCCAAACGACGTCTTCTTCAAATTAGTGGACAAGTCCACCGAGCTTAACGAGGAGCCTTTGATGCGCTTCGGGAGGCTGTTGCCGTCCTTTGTCAGCAGTAAGTCCTGCGTGGCACTGCATGTGCCCTGGCCTGGCTTTGTGCTTGGGCTGGGAGGAGTGTAGGAACAGTCATGGAAAAGACAACCGATGTGTTGACTGGAACTGGTTCATTCATTTAACAAACATGTATTGACACCTGCCATATGCCACAAATGCTTTTAGGAGCCAGAGTAAGCAGGGAACATGCAGACAGACTCCTTGTTCTTATTGACTCGTTTATCCCACCACATTTGACCGAGCACCTCCTAGCCATAAGGCACTCTTGGTGTCCTTAACAGTTTACAAGAGGGTGGGCCAGTGGATCAAATGCACGTTTATTATGCATGACATAATAGGCTGGCATGTCGCAAGGAAAGTGATTTCTGTTGGGGGCACTGGGGAAAGCTTCTAGAAAGAGTTGCTTTGATCTGGGTTTAGCCTCCAGTGCTGTGCTTGGATACCACTGGGCCTTTGCTCATGGGACTCCCCCTCCCTGGAATGCTCTCCACTGCACTTCAGCAGCAAACCCATTTTCATCTTCAAAGCTCATTTCCAATGGCTTCTGCTCGCCGTGGAGGCTCCCGCTCCCAAGGCCTGCTCATGGTTAATGCGGACACCCTACTTAGGGCACCTTTACCTGGCCTGTGGATCATTCGTTTGTGGTCTGTGGTCCCCTAGACTGCTCTTTGAGGAGCTGCAGCCCATTGTAGTTTCCAGAGCCTGTGTATAGTGGGCAGCCTAGGGTCAGTACAGGCAAGGCTTGGAACAAATGAGGGGGATTTATACAGTATAAATAAACATGTATATACTGAATGCTTATTATTTAAGGGAATGTTGAGGTGTATGAAACCAGTATTCACATTTGGCACCCAAAAGACTCAGGGAAAAATGTGAAGCAAAGGTAAGCCAGCAGGTTCACCGGCGGGTCACTGCTCCTGTCTTCCTAAATGGCATTTGATTGAGTGGGTAGCATTTGATTGAGTGGATATTTTCTTATAATGTAAGTAGCTAACTACTGATTTCATTTAATTTTTGGTGTATGTTTTGGTTGGTTAATTGCTATAATGAGAACATTGTTAGATATTATTTATTATTGTCTCTTACTTTCTCTCTGCCTTTATTTTATAAATTGAAAGATGTTTTCATAGAACAATATGAGCTTCATTTTTAATGATTCTATTTTTCAATATGCTGTTCCATACCTTTTTTTAGGGGGGCACAGATCCTTAAAAGAAGGAATTTAAGGAATTAATTAAAAACAGAAGCTTTGTTCAACAAAGCATTGAGAAAATATGAAAGCAGTTGGATTATAATCTGATGTTCCAGAGACTAGAACTTTCAAACTCTTCACTTGATTTTTCTTCTATCCCTGTCTTCTCCCTCACATTGAATAAATATATTTTTAACTTAATCACCCAAATATTGCCAAATAGAACATATTGGCTTACCATGTTTTATGGATCAAATGCCATCATACTTTATGTTTAAAATCACTGGACATAGTTTGTCTGATGTGGTTAATTCAACAATAATTATGGGCTAAATAAATGTTATGTGATTCATTTAACTCGCTAACGGATTAATTTTAATTTTCATATTATTAGCATGCAGCTCAATTGTTTTCTTTTCTTTTTTTTTTTTCCTTAGGTGAAAATGCTTTTTACTTGTCCCCAGATATCCGGAAACAGTGTGATTGGTTCCAAGGGGACCAACCCACAAAGAATCTTGTGAAGTTTGGTCACAAACAAGTGTAAGTGATTATAATTATTGTCTTAAAAATTATAGTGCTGCAGGGATTGCACAGGTCCTCCAACCAACTCCTGAGTTTATGGGATGAGGACCTTGAAATCCAGAAAATGTGACTTCTCAAAGGTAGTGTGGGTCGTGCTTCTCAAATAATCTGTTTTATCAGTTAGCTTTTGCCGCATAACAAGCTACTCAAAACTTAGTGGCTTAAAACAACAACCACCTATTTATTTACTTACTTAATTAATGTATTTAGAGACAGAGTCTTGCTGTGTTGCCCAGGCTGGAGTACAGTTGTGCAATCTTGGCTCACTGCAAGTTCTGCCTCCTGGGTTCAAGCAAGTCTTGTGCCTCAGCCTTCCGAGTAGCTGGGATTACAGGTGCATGCTGCCATGCCTGGCTGATTTTTGTGTTTTTCTCAGTAGAGATGGGGTTTCGCCATGTTGTCCAGGCTGATCTAGAACTCCTGAACTCAAATGATCTGCCTGCCTTAGCCTCCAAAAGTGCTGGGATTATAGGCATGAACCACTGTGCCTGGCCAACAACCACTTATTAAATTTGTAATTCTGTGGATTAGCAATTTTTGTCTGGGTTCAACTGGGTGGTTCTTCTGTTTTCTACTTGGCTCCCTTATGTTTGTGGTCAGCTGCTTGTCAGCTATAGAGCTGCTGGTCTAGATTGGTCTCAGCTGGGCTGACTCATCTCTGTTCCATGTGGTCTCTCATTCTCAGTAGGCTAGCCTGGGTTTGTTCACAAGGTGACCTGGCAGGGTTCCCTGAGAGAAGACAGAAGTGTGCAAGGCCCCTTGTGACCTAGGTTAGAACTGGCACACTGTTACTTCTGCCACATTCTATTGGCCAAAGCATGTCCAAAGGCTAACCTAGATTTAAGGGTGGAAAACTAGGCTTGATGGAAGGACTTGCCACATTACATTGTAAAGGGCATGGGCAGAGAGAAGGTAGGTAATTGAGACCGTATGTCCAAACAATCTGCCGTATCTGGTGTGAAATGATTACATAAAAGGATTGAATACATCAAAAAATGGACTCTATGTCTTTTAAAATTGTTAATGCTGTGATAACATGTAATAATGGTAATAATAGGAAGCCATGTGCATGTTCTACTGTGAAGACTGAGGGGAGGGATGGGAGTGGGCAGGACTGTGGCACCCATGCTGATGCTGCTGCTTGGCCCATGTGCCATGGTTCATGCCCTGCTCCATCTCGGGTGCCAACTCTAGGAGCAAAGAGGGCAGTGGAGCCATGTGACAAAGGGCTAGCTGGGGCGGTGTGGCCACAGAAACTGAGCTCCTGTAGTGTGTCAGCAACGTGTGCTCCTTAAGAGAATGTCACAGTGGGTCATGCTTTGGAGGGAAGTGCAGATTCTGCAGATTCTGAACTTCATGCACAGATGAGATGTGAATGCAAATGATCCTTGGAAAATTGCTATCTGGCTTACTACTGGCTGACTCTCAAGATGGGGAAAGAGAGCCCATCTCTTCTTACTGCAGACCCTTCTCTCTATCACCACTTAAGTCCTTCAGCTCTTTCCTTTGACCTCAGAAGGAGTGGCTTTAAATCTCAGCATAGCAAGAATGAATATCATTGCTAAGGCAACTAGGACCTGTATCGTGGCACTGGATGCTTCATTTAGCTTTGTAGCCTCTATTTTTCTAGGCTTTAATGGTTCCTATTATTTCTCTGAAACATTCCCTAAAATTGACTTAACCTTTTTATCTTTTGGAAAACAGAAAGAATGAAGTAACCTAGTATTTGAAGTCTTATGATATTAACTTGAAAATACATCAAGATATGATTCTAAAATAATACATTTTCTTCTAAGATCAAGAAAGCTACGAAGTGTGGGTCCGTGTTGTTGTGTCTGTTTGATTAGGTTGCTATTCTCTCTAGATATTGGTAATGGATCAAGAAATTGTAAAAAAAAAAAACAAAACAAAAAAAAAACACACATACACAAAAATTAAGACAAGTAAAAATATATGTATATACACTCCCAATAATAAGCCCTGGAGCAAAATAGTACATGCTAACTTTATAATTTTCCAGCTCAACATAGCATTTGATTGAGTGGATAGCATTTGATTGAGTGGGTAGCATTTGATTGAGTGGATATTTTCTTACAATGTAAGCAGCTAACTACTGATTTCATTTAATTTTTGGTATATGTTTTGGTTGGTTAATTGCTATAATGAGAACATTGTTGGATATTATTTATTATTGTCTCTTATTTTCTCTCTGCCTTTATTTTATAAATTGAAAGATGTTTTTGTGGAACAATATAAGCTTCATTTTTAATGATTCTATTTTTCAATATGCTGTTCCATATCTTTTTTTAGGGGGGCACAGATCCTTAAAAGAAGGAATTTAATATATGCACTACAATACATAATCTATAAAAACTATTGCATGCATTTTGCTAAAACAAATTTAATATAGTTCATGGGGTTATGTCTTTGTTTATTTTAGATAGCAGGCAAAAGCAGAGATAATATTTAATTTGTCTTAACAGAAATGTTCCAAATAATGTTACTTCAAGTCCTACATCCAACCCAGTGACGACCACAAAGCCGGTGACTACAACGAAGCCAGTGACCACCACAACAAAGCCTGTAACTATTGTAAATCAGCCATCTGTGAAGCCAGCTGCTGCAAAGCCGGCCCCTGCAAAACCAGTCCCTGCAAAACCTGTGGCTGCCAAGCCTGTGGCCACAAAGACGGCCACTGTTAGACCCCCAGTGGTGGTGAAGCCAGCAACGGCAGCGAAGCCTGTAGCAGCAAAGCCAGCAGCTGTAAGACCCCCCGCTGCTGCTGCTGCAAAACCAGTGGCGACCAAGCCTGAGGTCCCTAAGCCACAGGCAGCCAAACCAGCTGCCACCAAGCCAGCCACCACTAAGCCCGTGGGTAAGAAAGCCCTTGCTAGGGCTGCCGTCTTGTGACATCCTCATTTACTGCTCCAGGGTGTGTTCCTCAAAGCCTGCATATAACACACTCAGAATACAGTCCTTGATCTGGGCTTGTACATCTGGGTGATGTGTTTTAAGAGGTGTTGGTTAGGGGTTCCAGCCTCTGCCGCCTCCCTTCTCCCACACCCCATCCTGTGCCCTCAATCCTGTCCTGGGGTAGGGATGGGAAGCTCTCATTCTCTCTGGAATGTCAGTGGGGGCACAGCTCACCTCACCTGGAAATTGAGTTGTCTTAAACTAAAGGGAAAATGTTCCAGATCAAAATAGGGTTTTAGCCCCTATTTAGGGAGTGAGAGAGACAGAAAGAAAAAGCCTGCAGTTGGTTCTTAGGCAGCAAGGCAGCTGTTTCTGGGCTGGTGTTTGGAGCCGGACTCGCCTACCTTAGAATATGACTTGAAAAGGTCTGGGAGAGCCCTTTGCAACTGCAAACTTTGTCCCTGCCTCATACCCACAGAAAAGGGGCCCTAAGCTGTGTGTTGTGGCAATGTTGGGTGTTCAATCCGGTAGCCTGAAAAGTGAGAGCTTGGACCGTTAGTCGTTCCCCAAGGCTGAAATCTATGCGCATACCGACCATGAGAAAAATATTGAAAGTAATGGCAAAACCCACAAGTACTCTGCACGAACTCAATATATTTCAGACTGAATTAGATACAAAAGGTAGATGGCTCTAATGAGACCAAGAGTATGTTATTTTATCATTTTATTAAAGAAGACACTGGAAGACACTATCGAATGTCACAAGCTATAAAGGACGGCCCACGATAAAATGGAAATTATCTTCATTTTATGAACAGTATGAAAGAGAAAGCAGTATTCCTTTAAAAGAATTTCATGTCATACCCTAACATTTTATGATTTAATACATTTTAAATTACGGGGCTCATTTTGTAGCAAACACAACTTATGATTAGTATGCGGGGTTGTATTTCCAAAGTATCTTCTTAACAGTGGAGATTTTTAATAGAAAAAAAGATAGTTGATGAATGATGAGATTTTTCATTACTGTGAATTGCACACTTCATGTATGCTGATAGATGATAAGAGCAATATTTTTTAGGGGCTTGAACAAGAAATTAGTTCCCCACCTCACCTAAATTTCGAGTCAATTTGTCTGTTAACACATCCCTTTCAGATTTCCTCTCTCGCTCATGCACAACAGTCATGGAGGGTTTTATTTTTTATCTTCACACTCTGATCTATCTTCCAGTTAAGGTGTCCCGAGAAGTCCAGGTGTCTGAGATCACAGAGAACAGCGCCAGACTCCACTGGGAGAGGCCTGAGCCCCCCAGTTCTTATTTTTATGACCTCACCATCACCTCAGCCCATGATCAGTCCCTAGTTCTGAAGCAGAACCTCACAGTCACCGACCGCGTCATCGGAGGCCTGATCGCTGGGCAGATGTACCATGTGTCCGTGGTCTGCTACCTGAGGTCTCAGGTCAGAGCCATCTACCACGGAAGTTTCAGTACAAGTAAGTACATGATCGGTACAAGTCAGTACCTGATTTCTATGTAGAGTATCAAATAGGACACAAAGGAGACACTTACTTGTTGAATCTATTCTGAAATAAACACAAATTAGAAAACAAAACAAAACAACTTAGCCTGGGTGCTTTGGTGGCACCCTAACTTTATAAAACACAGAATGGAAAATGGGATTCCATGTGGGATGCAGTCCTCTGGGTCCTGGGCTACTTTATGGAGGAAGCCAGATCCACGTCACCTGAGCACAGCCCTTTCCAACATTGCACCCTGGAAACATGGCTACGTCTCCGGGCGAGGGCTCCTGGTTGCCCACTACCCTGTCCAGGTTTCCACATTCAGGAAAACACTAGTCAGTCACTGGCCCCTTAGGGAGTAATGGAGGTGTACCTGAAGACTCACCACCCCAGGCCTGGAGAATGTCCATAGCTGAGTCTCCCTGCTCTGATCTCACCATAGTTGGGCTCTGCCTTGGCCGGCTCTTGTCCCCAGGGCTCCCCCATTTCACTGAGGCCTGCATTTGAGTGCTGTCCCAGCTTTTCTTAATTATTCATGGTACCCTCTCTCATCTTTCTAAATTCTTCTGGGTTCCCCCCTCCCATTCTTCTTGACCCCCACTGCTCCAGGAATGTGAAGGGGAAGGCTCCTCTTTTCTTCAGGCCAATGCTATTCAGATCGAGGAACCAGCTTGAGGAAAGGGAATTCCCACCAGTGCCCTGGATTAGGCCCATAGAGATATGAGTCCAAAGACCCAGTCAACCCTAGGGCTCTATTTTCCTAGACAGCAGCAGAAGAGGCTGTGTGGGAGGTGAGAGGACTTGTTCGGAAGTTCAGGGATCCCCTCCAGCCGCTTATTAGCACGTGGATCCAACTTGCAGTCCACAGCGTAAGTGGTGGATATAGAGATGTCTTGGATCTCTGTCTTTCAATCACCGCTCCCCCACATAAGACATTAATCACAGCAGGCAACCTTGTATCAGTCACTAAAGATTCCCAAGCCCTCCAGTTTCTGATTTACCTACGAGTTGCATGTATTTTTCTTTTATAGAGAAATCTCAGCCCCCACCTCCACAGCCAGCAAGGTCAGCTTCTAGTTCAACCATCAATCTAATGGTGAGCACAGAACCGTTGGCTCTCACTGAAACAGGTGAGTTGTGAAACTATTAGGTCCATTAATGGCACTAAGAAAATACCCATCCAAAAATGTTAAAGCTTTGGAAGACTTGATTCCAATTTACCTTCTTGGGTTCTAAGTTTTAGCCCAGGCATGACTTCTATGGGGAAAATGTCCACGTCAGCTCTGTGCAGCCCAACATCATCTTATTCTGCAAGATCCCAGGTGTAAATGGAGTCTTACTTTACCTGTGACCAGACTCAGTGAAAAATTGATGGGAGGTGCTTTTGGGGCTATCACTAGAATTCACGTATCCATTAGTCATTTCTTCTGTGCCTCATACTGGGACTCGAGTTGATCTGTGGTCTGTGATGCTGTGAAGATTGACGTTTCATTTACTCAGTGATTTAATCTAAGTTTAAAAACCTGCTTAGAAGAACACGAGACAAATCTGGCTGGAATCCATGAAATGCATGGGTTTGAATCTGACCCACGGGGTGTTCTGGTCCTAACATCCTAAGCACACACCCCAGCTTAGTGTGTGAGTCTGTGATACCCTCTCTCATGGGCTTGAGCCCCAGAGCGTGTGCATGGTCTACGCCAAGTTAGTGACTGGTTAGTGTAATTCAGGAACTGACAGCTGTTACTTGCTTTTGTTCTTGGGCAGTGAAACTCTGAGAGGCCTGGAATCTGCTCTCAATCTGAGAGCAGAATGTGGACTTGGCTTGTTCATCCGTGAGAAACTGATTATTAAAAGAGTTGATAGGCTTTGTTGAAGAGTGTTCAGCAAAGAATGATGGTACTAACAGAAAAAATGGAGATTCCATGGGAATTTAGATATAATACTGTTTTATAGACCTGAAGCAAAAACTTTCTGCTAACGAGGGGACAGTTCATTATCTTCTGGTGTATCATCTACCGTCAGGAGGAGGACAGCATTTCTCTTCACAATGCTCATTTCTGTAATTGATTTTAAAGGCATTTGTTGAGTGAGCCTGTTAGGCGACCCCACCATGGTGCTTGAGCTCAAAGACAAGCCACAAAGAACACAGCAGATTTCCCCCAGAGGTGCAGGTCAGGACAGATTCAACTCTAACCTCAAAGTTGCTGAAATCTGCATGTGTCATTTCTCACTCAATGGTTAACTTCACCCTGAATACGGTGTGGGAAATATAAAATGTTTAGCCAGTTTAATGCTTCATTGAGAGAAAATGACTTGGAGTAAACTAGAGATCAGAGATCAATACTGAGTAAACTAGACAGCAAGATTTGGGGATGTTTTTGATTCTCTTATGTGTGGTCCAGAAGGGACAAGATTGTATAAACAGTGCCTAGTTAATATAAATAACAAAATCTTTAAGCAAGGGTCTGGCTGGGCTGTTTTGTTTTTCTTTACTTTTCTTTTCTTTTCTTTTTTTTAATGTTGAGTTGTGATCGAGTTGCTCTTGATCCAGACCTTTAACACTGAGATCGCCTGTCTACCTGTGATAAAGAGAAAAGAGTTTTTGAAATTAGGACTTGTGTTTCTTTCAAGGCTACAAGTAGTTGATACAGATGAATCTAAATAAAACCTTTCTCCTTCATACTAATTGGGGCATAACCCTCAGACCCAGGATGTGAAAGTCCTCTCACCATTTCACATGTGTGTGTGTGTATGTGTGTGTATGTGTGTGTGTATGTGTGTGTGTGTGTATGTGTGTACACGTGCATATGTGTGTTTTCCTGCCCAGAGTGAAGACATAAATTACTTTTTTTTTAAAAAAAGAACAAGGCCCTGCATAATTGATCTCTGATCTCTTAAACTTAATTACTTCATAGTAACAAAACAAGCACTGAACATAGCTTGGCCTGATGCATGTTTGTTGGTGTACACACAGGCATGCCAGTTTTGAGAGCTCTTTTTGAATTATTAGGTTGGTGCGAAAGTAATTGCAGTTTTGCCACTGAAAGTAATGGTGACAACCGGAGTTACTTTTGCACCGACCTAATAAATGGGACATTTACTTAAAAATGTCTAAAATTCAAAATGGATAACCAGAATTAGGAGAGGAATGCTTATCCCCCCCACCCCCTACCAACCTCTCTCCCTCCCCTCCTCACAGTCTCCTATAATTGTCGTTTTAACCATTTCCCCTGGGGCGGGGGGAAGATCTTTTAATGGTTTATATATTTTTGGATATAGAAAAAGGAGTGACGATGAATCACTCTTTATTAAATAACCTAAAAAAATAGTCACTGCATGCTCACTCAGGAGTTACATGTGTATTTTGCATCCATATTCCAGTGACCACAGTATGCATTATTTCTCCAAATATACATTTTCTAGACCATTCAGGCAAAACGAAATTTTACAAATATATTTTCTATATTTACATGTGTGCATTTTAATTCCTCTCACTTTCTGCAGCATCTATTAATTAGAAACATTGACAGAGATGGGTCCCTTTCTTAGTATTAAATAGTAGGTACTATCGTTTGCTTTTTTACTTCTGTGAATAAAAGATGCTGTCTTAAGAGCCCGTATTTTTCAGAGTGTATCAGGTTGGATTCTGGGAACCTGGTGACCTGTGTTTGCATCTGTGAAGGAATTTGTGGGCAGAAACACTCGGAAATGAAAAGGTTCCTAGTCCGGGCACCTAAGGCGGGGGAAGAGGAGAGGACCAATGTGACCACTGGTTTTCATTTGCATATGTTAATGTTTGCCCATTTTGACAATAACATTGAATAGACGCTTGTTTATCAGGAATTTGAGTCAGGCATGTAATGCGAGGGCAGTCTGGTTAGGGGATTTTTTGTCCCCCACAAGGTCTGGCCCTGTTTGGTGTGTGGCAGGGAGACTCTCGCCTTTGACATGAAGGTTGATTCTGTTAACAGACCTTGATTCCGTTAATATGCCTAGGGCATCATATACTGAGGGCAACCACTCAGGATTCCAGCTTTGCAATATGACATGATTTGATTTTAAATGCTTAATACTTGTATTTTTAAAAAATAAAACCGAATGAACCCCCACAAAAATATCTCACTCTGCTTTTTGCTTTGCTCAGCATCTAAAAGAATTATACTGCAGCCACTTTTCTGTCACACATCTGCTGCCTGTAAGTGGCACGGAGCAGCAATGGATCTTTCATTCATGACCATGGCCTCCTGAAAGCATGGGTGTGTTGGGCCTTTCTACCACCTGCTTTGTCACTGCTGATTTTGACAGTGCTATGTAGTTGCTAATTTTGGTTTTAGGCTTTTGTTACTGCCTCCCTCTTCTCTCTTCTCATTTTTAGCTAAGGAAGCTTTGGACAGATATTTTCTATGCATATTACTACTAAAGCTAAGACTCTCTGAAGTGTCTAAGCAACAACAACAAAAATCTAAGTTAAAGTTTACTTTTTGTAATATTACAAAATGAATCCTAAATTATTGGCTTAATCACATGTGTTAAAGAAGTTTCAATGCAGAAACCAGACAAAATAACTAACAAAATCATCATGTCCTTTATTATTTATTCTTGAAATTAGCAATCTGTAGAACCGATCGCATTTTGTCCAAGTAGACATGACTGGGCCAATTGTATACCCCTGAAGGAACCATCATTTTGTGTTTACTAACATTTTATTTATTGATTCTAAGATGCACTTTTTTTTTTTTTCCATTGAGACACTTCTGAAACTGAAATGTGACTTAGAATTGACAACAACATATCATGGTTTATTGGTAGTATTTTGTGTTACTTAGTGGAACATAAAATAATAGTGCACCATAAAATTAAGATATCTTATATTGGATGGAATACAGTATTTGGTTAGCCATGTTCCATGTGAATATATATCATTGATTAGCATAAAATGGTGTATTTGGGGAAAATATCTGACTTTATGTTAATAATAATTTAAAGAACAAACTAATCCCATGGCTGAAGTTAGTTAAATAGCTACAGGGATTTGGGAAATGGTCCTCTCCAGGCTGTCTGTTGTTCATTGCTGTGTAAGGATGTTTTCTGGTTAGTTGCCGGGTGGGGGTTACAATGAGACCAAAGGGATGTTTTTTATCCTGAAGTCTTAATAAATAGAAATCTGTTGGTCAAGATCTGAAAGAGTAAAGGGTCCAAAATTTAACCACAGCTACATTTTGTAGCTGTTAAAAATTGGCCAGGTGTGATGGCTTACACCTAGAATCCCTGCACGTTGTGGGGCCGAGGCAGGAGGATCACTTGAGGTCAAGAGTTCGAGACCAGCCTGACCAACATGGTGAAACCCCGTCTCTACTAAAAATGCAAAAATTAGCCGAGCGTGATGGCTCACGCCTATAATCCCAGCTACTCTGGAGGCTGAGGCAGGAGAATCACTTGAACCTGGGAGGCGGAGGTTGCAGTGAGCTGAGATCGTGCCATTGCACTCCAGCCTGGGCGACAGAGTGAGACTCTGTCTCTAAATAAATAAATACATTAAGTAAGTTAAAAATCTAGTAAGTTTCCTTGGTACCCTTTGAACTGACCAATGCTCAAAATGTAGACGGCAGAAAGTGTTTTGGTTCAGGCAAAACATACCTGCATCCAAGGTTTGGAAGCACTTTATACCATAACAACAATGCCGAGTGAGAAGGTGATTGAATTTTCTTGTTTTGGACACCATTAAACTGATGAGGAACATGTTGATGATTGCAGTGTTAACACCTCTCAGTCTGCCTGCCTTCAGTTTGCTCAAGGAAGTACTTACATAGTGATTTGGAAATCAATATGTTTGGGAAATGTCAAAGCTGATGCCTTTAAAAATGCATTGAAACACGATGGGAATATCAAACTATGAAAAAGACAAGATTTGCCAATCAATATGTTTTCCACTTTGAAGGATACATTTTTTTTGCTGATTATAAAGTTAACAGATATGCATTGTCAAGCATTCAGGACGTACAGAGAGATATGTTACACGATTCTCATTGTGACAGCATTGCTGGCTTTTGATGAAAACCAACAGTGACCCAGTGCACAGCCTTCCTATTTTTTTTTCTATGAATATTATTGCTTGTGGGAAGGTGCATGCATTGCACAGGTGCATCCACTCCCACAAATATTTATTACAAAAACGGACTGTGGTGCTTAGGGTGCCTCGCACCCTACTGTTTTTGAATGGTTGTTGTTAGGATGTTCTAGGTAGGCACTTATGGCTTCTGGGAACAGGTGGGATTCCCAGAACAGGGTCTTAACCTAACACTGTGCTTGCCTCCATTTCCTCTCATCTGTTTGGATGCTTTCCTGAAGCCCCATGACCAATAGTAAGGAAGTTTCAGCGGACAGTGGTCTGAGTCAGGCAGCCTTTTACCTCTCTGTTTTCCAAGCAAACTTATGTACATTGTTATTCTAGGTTAGGAAACTGGGGAAGGTTGTGGATACTTTTCAGTCCCTATTGTCTTTTAGGCTCCCATTAGGTTCTCAATAGTAAGGAAGAGCAAATGAAGGAAGACTCAGCCAAGCACTCCTCTCAGATAAAGAGAAGGCTCTAGCTTCCTACAGGTTATGCCTGGGGGGCAAACTCATTTCAGAGGGAAAAGATGAACAACCATTGCATCCAAAGACAGGTGGTTCGAGGGAAATGTCCAGGTTAAGTTCAACGAGGGCAAGCCATCTCCCTTTGTACTCCAGGACATGTAAATACTTCTTCTTCTTCTTCTTTTTTTTTTTTTTTTTTTTTTTTTTTTTTTTTTTTTGCTTAAAACAGTTGCTTTAACATATGCATTCATAGCTGAGGAGAGTCCAGTCAAAACGATGGGTCTCAGAAGTCAAGATGATGTGGAGTTTGCATTAGAAGGCTTCTTAAGAACATAAAATCCCCCATTTTCATACTTCAGAAGTGGAGAAGTCCAAGTTTTTGTCTCTGAATAGTGCTGGGTTCTCACTTCACTAATATATTTCTCTCGGTTTTCCAAATATCTGCTTGTCCACAGTAACAGTGTCCTTATTTTCCACTAGTAAATCTTAGAGTCTCAGCAGTGACTCTCACTGAAATAAGGGCAGAAAACACTAGTGCCATGGTGTGGAACTAGAGGGTTAGGGTGGAGATCCAAGGAAGCTGGAGAAGCCCATCAGACAGGGAGTGGAGCACGCTGCTGTGAGGCCGTCTGCGGGCTGGGTGTCCGAGGGTCTGGGCAGACCTCTCGTGACTGGTTCAGCAGAGCCTAGGGGACTGGGAACTGAACAGCTAAACACAGATGGTCAGGACTGAAGTGCACCTGAAACAAATAAAATAGAGCAAATAGGATCCATTGGCCAACACTCTGGGAAGGAAGGAAGAATAGGGAGATCATGACACAGGCCTCACTCTAACAGGGAACCCACTGGTAAATGAGGAAGAAGTTTTGATGGTTAAATAACCTTGCCTTGTCAGTTCCCTCCAGGACCTTCCTTGAAAGCCAGGCATTTTCCTTCAGTTATTGGCATATTTGAGAGAAAGAAGGCTGTTTTTGTAAATTGTCTTCATTTTATTCTGACTTCCTAGTGTCTTTAAAGGCTCTCTGGGGGACCGCTGGCTTTCTGGGCCCGGAGAGGGTCTGCGACTAGGAGGTGTTGTAACTGTGGAACCACCAGCCACCAGCCTGGCATTTGGGTGACAGCAGCAACCAGGAAATGTTTTAGACCAATTCTGAGCCTCAGTCCTATGCACCTTTGAGTCTGGCCCATCCTGAGTGATCCAAGCTATGATTATCCACTGAAGACTTAGGTTTTCTTTGTCCTTTTTGGGATCTATCTGCAGCACAGATGCTCACCACCTCCGCAGCTGTGAGCAGCCTGCCTCACTGGGGACAAAGGAGTTGGAGAAGTAGCCCTTTGTGGGGAGAGCTGGATAATTCCAGCCTGTTAGCTACTCACAGGAACACGCAGAATTATTGGCTCCAGGGAGTTTTGGAGAAAGAAGGTTTACGTTTTCAAACTTACAGATAACAGTTGACATCAATGCTTCTCTTTCCCAGAACAATCTGGAGTTTGCCAGAAAACTCTGTAAACAGGAGTCGTGCTGTGTGTGAACTGTAAACTTTTTTCACAAGGCGTCGAGGGGACCTTCGCTTTACTTTGCAGCTGGGCTACATCAGACGTGTGCATTTAAAACATAAACTTCCTTAACTGGAAAAAGAATGCTTCTCTTCTTCAAAATAGCTCTGCTCTGTGACATTTTTGCCGTCATGAATTTTACATCAGTGCTAGCTCTTTGTTTTACGTGTTTCATTTGGCAGGTCACAAAGGCCCTTGGCTACCACACATGCATGCGTACACACACACACACACACACTCATAAATGATTTTCTTTTGTGCTTTACCTTTAATTTTCAGTCTACTTGGCTTGTAATGAAAGGTAGAACCTTATTTTTGATCTATATTCCAACAGAATCGAATTTCCTTTTTGCCAAGAAATATAAAACCCTGAGGTTTTAAAATTTGGTTTCTTTTCTGGGGATTTAACATGGAAGGATTTGGAGGGCAAATGGCCCAGTGATTGGAAAGGAGAAAAACAATTCATTTCATTTAAAATTATTCAATAACCATTGCCAACATTTGGGATTCTGAGTGCTGTTTATGAAGCCCTTTCATTGATACAATTTCATCTATCTCTCACAATGCTGCAAGTGATTCCTATGTCCATATGGCAGTGAGGAAATGGAAATTCGAGCAGGTTTAGGGAGTTTTCACCTGGAAGGAAGCTCTTCCTTTTTCTCCTTCTACCCACAGTAGGTTCATCAAACTATCAGCCCCGGCACTGGGAGCAGAGTAACACACACGTTCTCATTAATGTCCTTTTCTCATGTTGTTATTAAAGATATATGCAAGTTGCCAAAAGACGAAGGAACTTGCAGGGATTTCATATTAAAATGGTACTATGATCCAAACACCAAAAGCTGTGCAAGATTCTGGTACGGAGGTTGTGGCGGAAACGAAAACAAATTTGGATCACAGACAGAATGTGAAAAGGTTTGCGCTCCTGGTAAGTGATTCTTCCTTGTGTTTATGGCTTTTGCAAATAAGAGAAGAGATTCAGGGCAATAAGTCACCTTGAAAAATAGTAGAAGTGCAATTATAAGACATATGAAAAAGAAGATAAATTGTATCCTCAGATAAGTAAGAGGTTCAAATACGGCCCATGACATTTCTTTTTGAATTCCTATGTTGGGTTTCTAAAAACATACTCGTCCCTCGTCATTCTTCAGAAATGTTATTAAGCTGCTGTTATTTGTAAAATATTGCACCAAAAATGATTCCTGCGAAAATAATATAATGAACAACTACAGATAACACCAAAGATCAATAACCCCCACAAATTTATCTTTAAATAATTTTGCTTCCTATAAATAACAATGTTGTCACTGGAGCCATCCAGTATCTCCATTGTATTGTGCAGTTCAACTGGTAATAAAATAAACACTTTGAACAGACCCTGGGGTCAGTGCCAGAATGGGGAGAGTTCAGTTCGTATAAAGGCCTGGTAGATGGTGCAGGGCAAAAGAATGGAATCAGATTTCACAGACATCCCCAGGCCCCAGGCCAAGAAGGTCACAGAGGACCATTGATGGTACTGAGTAGAAAAGTGAGACAGGTGATGGAAACCAGAGGCTGCGGGACTGTGTCATGATAATGACAGTGCCCTTTTGGGTCAGTAATGTGGCTTTTCCTCTCCTCTCTCGACTCCTCACCTCACCCCACCCCACCCACCCCCTCTCTCGACGCTCAGTGCTCGCCAAACCTGGAGTCATCAATGCGATGGGAACCTAAGCGTGGCTGGCCAACATCATATACCTCTTGAAGAAGAAGGAGTCAGCCGTCGCCAACTCGTCTCTGCAGAAGCTCCGGGTGTAGATTCCCTTGCACTGTATCATTTCATGCTTTGATTTACACTCGAACTGGGGAGGGAACATCCTGCTGCATGACCTATCAGTATGGTGCTAATGTGTCTGTGGACCCTCGCTCTCCGTCTCCAGGCAGTTCTCTCGAATACTTTGAATGTTGTGTAACAGCCACTGCTGGTGTTTATGTGAACATTCCTATCAATTCAAATTCCCTCTGGAGTTTCATGTTATGCCTGTTGCAGGCAAATGTAAAGTCTAGAAAATAACGCAGATGTCACGGCTACTCTATATACTTTTGCTTGGTTCATTTTTTTCCCTTTTAATTAAGCATGACTTTAGATGGGAAGCCTGTGTATCGTGGAGAAACAAGAGACCAACTTTTTCATTCCCTGCCCCCAATTTCCTGGATTAGATTTCAAGCTAATTTTCTTTTTCTAAAGCCTCTAACAAATGATCTAGTTCAGAAGGAAGCAAAATCCCTTAATCTATATGCACCGTTGGGACCAATGCCTCAATTAAAGAATTAAAAAAAGTTGTAATAGAGAATATTTTTGGCATTCCTCTAATGTTGTGTGTGTGTGTGTTTTTTTTTTTTTGTGCAGGGGGGAGGGGATTTAATTTTAATTTTAAAATTTTTAGGAAATTTATACAAAGAAACTTTTTAATAAAGTATATTGAAAGTCTCCTGAGTGTGGCGTTCTTGGCTGTCTTGTTGCTATAGCAGCGATTGTCAGACTCACCCCTAGGCTGGGGACACTGGGCTTGGTTCTGGTCCCATGGACCTGGGCAACACCCTTTTGTTTCCAGTGGAGGAGGCAAAAGAGCTTTATCAGCCAGTGTGCAAAGAGACCGGGTGGAGACAAGCATCCCCCGCTTTGTAGATTCAGCCCCACACGCTCCAGTGCTCCATGGCCAAGTGGAAGGTGTTCCTGCTGCTGGGTCCCGGCAGTGTTTCTGATTTTCAGAGCCAGGCTGGCTTCCATCTTTTCCTCTAACTCTTGGTTGCCCCCAGAGCCTCAGCCTCCTCCCTTCTTCCTCTCCACAGTGATCCTTTCCCAGGGGGTTGATTTGCTGCCTCTCACAATGGCTGAGAGATTCAGTGTTTCCCCACAACCCCGTACCCCTTTCCTGGAGTCTCAAAGACAAAGCACAAGATCTTTCATTTTTTTGTTTTTCTTAAAGACTTTTTTTTCCTGTCTTCAGAAATAATACAAGAAACCAACACATGCATGCTCAGGTGGCACTTGAGTTCCACTTATGAAGGAAACAACTTATTGGATAAAATACATATGTCCTGACAAGTGCTGAGGGTGGAATTACAGGAAACTTGGGTGTCAGCAAAACTGTTTTATGTGAAATCAGGGGATGAATTTGCCAGTTGGTCTGTTGGGAAAGGAGAGAGGAGTGTGGCCCTTTTCAGAAGCGCCACTTAGTCCTCACAAGGCCGCCATGACCCCCTCCCCAGTCCTCTTCTATCTCAGCAGCTACCATGGTGTGCTCAGGTCAGTGTGCTCTGAGCAGTGGCCCTTGGTGACCAACCCTGGGAAAGTGGAATCCTCCAGGCACCCAACACCAGCCTCTTACAAGAACTTGAGCAGCAGAGGACTCTGGGCCCAGCTCCCATAGCGATGGACCGAGTGCTGCGCTTCCCAAGGGATCCCCCTGTATTGACTTGATCTGCTATGGACCTACAATGAGCATTGCAATCTGGTTTTCCTTTTTGGGTTCCTCTGGAAGCAGCTCCTGGGACTAAGGATATGGGTGTGAGTGGTTTATTTGGGAGGTGAAGGAAGTCACAGAGTGGCTGAGAAATGGAGAGTGAGAAAAGGAAGGGGAGAGCACTGGTAAGAAGTATATAGTCAGCATCCACTGTGGGTGCCCAGAGCCTAATCCCTCGGGAAAACCCTGGGAGCACCTGTGGCACTGCACCTCATACCCCAGCAGAGGGGTAAAGGAGCTGGGGTGAAGTTTCCATGGGTCACTGAGACATTCATGCTCTGGTCCTCTTGGCTTGCAGGCACCCTGGCAAAGGGACCTTCTGTGGTGTAAGAAAATGTTCTTGGCAAAGACCTGCAGATACTCATGTGTAGAACTTGGGGGAGTAGTCAGGCCCAAGGTACAGGAGTAGGACACAATATTTGTAACATACCTAGATGGTCTGCTCAAGGCATGTTACAGTAGACTGGAGCAGGGCCCATCACTGGGAGACTCACTTCCAAGGGCTCCAGAGGTGGAACCCTCTCTCCCTTTCCACCTCCTATTGCCAGCACGCCCATCCCTGCCATTCTTGGTTCACTCTATCCATGCATTGCTTCTCTGTACGTGTCCCTGGGCTGCTCAAGGTTGCTGGGACAATCACACCCACTGTCTCACCTGAGTCAGGAGAAGCAGGAAGTGACGGAAGTCCAGGTGAGTGGCTGGTGAAGCTGCGTGTGCTGCTAACTTGGGGGTAACGCAAGGTGCTCAGGCGGTGGATGAGCAGTTTTTCCATTTATTCCCACAGAACAAATAAAATCCTTCGTTGCATCATCTGTCCTAACTTAGGGTTCCGCAAAACATGATCTGAGCTGCAGGATTCCTGACCCCTTGACAGCTCGTGGATTTCTCTTCCCAAGACGCGTCTTCTGCCAGACTATGTCAAGGACTCTGTGTCCTTCCTTGAACCCTGACATGTCCCTGATCCTAATATCTGCTCAGCTCTCTCTGGGGAAGCCTCCAGCCTGGCCTGTGGAAGGTGACCTGCCAGTAAAGAACACCTGTTTTGGATTTTGTGACTAAGAAATAAACTTCTATTGAGGTAAGAGACTGAGGTCTTGGGCTGTTTTAGCAGCTGGTGTGACCTTAGCGAACACAGCACACCTTTATCCAGAAGTCTTTGTGGGTCAGGTGCTGTTCTAGGTGTTTCACCCACATCTTAGATGGTGCCGTTCAGTAGTGGTCATTGTTCTGGTTTTAGAGATGATGAAACAGAGGGTCAGAGTGGTCCAGTTCACCCAACTATGTTCTAATGGAGGATCTGGGCAAGTCATGATGACCCAGAAGCCCTCGAGAGCTCCAAGGTTGACTCCTGTGGCACCCTCACTGCCATTCTCTAGATGTTTTTGGCTGTTTCTCTGGAAGTCAGATCTGAGCCATGTGTCTTTTCCAAGAACAAAGCACGCCCTTTGCATGACCTTCCCCAAGACCTTCCATCACTCTCAGACAGCGAGTCTCTATCCTTCTCCTTCCTTTCATTGTAGTCTTTTCCATCTCTTCTCATTATCCTGAGCTGCTCTGGCTTAGGGAAGAACTTGGAGAAGCTGGGGACTCTGGCACATGTTGAGGGCTTGCACAGAAGGTGGCCTGGGCTGAGTACAGCCTGCCTGGGCTCCAAGGCCGAGTCACGAGGATGTCTTTGTGCTCAACTGTGAGCACATCTCAATCCTTTTAGCAGCAGCTTTGCTGGGTTTTTAAATACAAGTGCTTTCTACTTTTATTCCCTCTTAACAATTTTCTGCATGATTAAAAAGAAATCACAGCACTTATGAATGGGTGCCAGCCTTTTGTAGAAAGCCAGTGTTTTGAACCCTCAAGAACCGTTTTAAATTTCTTCCCCCATGGTGATTCATTTTTAGGAGATGGTTTGTATTTTCCCGCCAAATTTCCATGGTGGTCAGATTTCCAGTGGGCCCTAGCTGCTCTGCTTGAGCCAGGCTCTCAGGGTTCCACCTATCTGGATGTGGCTTCCAGAGAAGCTGGGGACTGCTGACGCTGCCAGGCCAGGGGGCCCGGTCCAGAGGCTACCCTCTGCCATATCCCTCTTCGGTTTAGTTTGGGTCTGAGCTTTGCTGCTGCCCGTGCCTCCCCTTCCCTGGGAGCTGAATACTGATGGTGAGCCGCTGTAAGAGCCATGGAATTCCTGGGGTCTTCTTGTTTTCTTGGAATCATGCTCTCCAGCATTGGGCCACCCCTCAGCATTCCCGAGACCCCATGCAGAGCCAGTTCAGAAATCCTTTTCCATGGTATTACCGATTCTTCGACCCAACTTTATGGTGGGCATAAAGTTGCTAAAGACCAAAGCACCAAAGAAGTAGTATTTTGGAATCTAGTTGTCAAAGCTTGAAGGCATTTGGTCACGAGCGATGGGAAAAGGCCAGCGATTCAAGGGCCTCTGTGCACGATGGGGACACCACCCAAGTATCGCTCAACCTGGAAAGCTGATATTGTTTTCCTGCCTATGTCAGATGTCTCTGTGAAAATCATGCTGCTGTTGCAAAAAGGTCATCTGAGAGAAGGTATTTGGGCATCTGCAAAGGGAGCTGGCTATGCATGTTTGATTTCAAGAGAATAGTAAATTCCCAGCATTTACATGAATTTTATAAGAGATGTTAGAGGCCGGGCGCGGTGGCTCAAGCCTGTAATCCCAGCACTTTGGGAGGCCGAGACGGGCGGATCACGAGGTCAGGAGATCGAGACCATCCTGGCTAACATGGTGAAACCCCGTCTCTACTAAAAAATACAAAAATCTAGCCGGGCGAGGTGGCGGGCGCCTGTAGTCCCAGCTACTCGGGAGGCTGAGGCAGGAGAATGGCGTAAACCCGGGAGGCGGAGCTTGCAGTGAGCTGAGATCCGGCCACTGCACTCCAGCCCGGGCGACAGAGCGAGACTCCGTCTCAAAAAAAAAAAAAAAAAAAAAAGAGATGTTAGAAACAGAAATAGCAAAATAAAAAGAAATTGGTGGAACTTGTATATCTGGGAAAGAATATTTCTTTGGAAAGACTCCATTTAAAACAGTCACATTTGATAGGAGCTGTTGTTGAAGGGTTGACTTGTCATTTGTAAACCAGCCTTATTTTGAGTTCCCCGAAAGCAGATCCTGACCAAGTTTTGGCTGCAGTCATTTGTCTGGGAAGGTGTGTGGGAAGGACAAATGAGGCCACTGAGAAGCAAGGCAAAGAAGTGGGCAAGTCAAGGGATGGTGCATTAACAAAAAGCATGTTATCCTTGAGAGCAACTGGGGCTCAGTCCCCCTGGAAACCCACTGAGAAATTGGGGAGAATGCTATGAGGAACAGAAAGCTGGGCGTTTATGGACTGACCCTCATCTCTTTTTGGGTGGAGGTTGTAGTAGTCACCATTCCCTAGAGGTACAGGACTAATAGGATAGATGTATATATGAAAGGGAGTTTATTAAGGAGTATTGACTCACACGATCGCAAGGTCCCACAACAGGCCGTCTGCAGGCTGAGGAGCAGGGAAGCCAGTATGAGTCCCAAAACCTCAAAAGTGGGGAAGCTGACACTGCAGCCTTCAGTGTGTGACCAAAGGCACGAGAGCCCCTGGCAAACCATTGGTGTAAGTCCAAGAGTCCAAAAGCTGACGAACTGGGAGTCTGATGTGTCAGGGCGGGAAGCATCTGGCACCGGAGAAAGATGAAGGCGGGAAGACTCAGCCAATCTAGTCCTTGCACGTTCTTCTGCCTGCTTTATTCTGGCTGCACTGGCTTCTGATTAGATGGTGCCCAAACAGACTGAGGTGGGTCCACCTCTCCCAGGCCACTGACTCAAATGTTAATCTCCTTTGGCAACACCCTCACAGACACACCCAGGATCAATACTTTGCATCCTTCAATCCAGTCAAGTTGACACTCACAGGGGTTGACCTGGGGGCATTACACACCAGCATTTTGAGGCTACCCTGCACACACTGTTGCTAGAAAAGTCCTCGGCAGAGAAGCAGAGCTATGTGGGCCACTGAGGTGGAGTGCTGTCAGCACACCTGGAACCAGCCAGCACAGCTGCAGGGGGGCTCAGAGGTAGGCTAAGGAGCAAGGCATAAACAGCATCAGCAATCAGCCAGTTTGAACGTGAACCTATAGAAGTGCAAGTGTCTTTAACATGAAGTTGATTAGAGACGGTTGTCTAGATGAGGATGGTAATAGAGACACATTGTCCACTCCTGATTACTCTGATGGAAAGAAATGAGGTGATTCACGCATTAAGCACAGCTTCTGAGCTCTTAAACCGTAGCCCATGGTATGCCCAGCATTCTACCAGATGGGGTCAAAAAACGTCTGGTAAAGGACCCTGCCAGTGGCCAGTGGTTTTGGGGCTCCAGCAAGAGCCACAGAGCCTGTGCTGTGTCTGTGAATTTCAGCCATGGCTCGGGCTGCCCAGCTCCCTTGTTCCTTTCCATTTGTGGAACTGAACCTGATTTGCTAGCCTTCCCATTGTTGCTATAAACTGCTCAATATTTTTCTAATAATTCAATTTTCTTCATATGTTAACCAGATTAAGTTTGTCACCTGCAGCCTAGAGCCTGGACTGGTACACAGTCTTTCATTCAATCACTTATTCAACAAACATTTTCTGAGCACCTAACATGTGCCAGGTATTAGACAAGGCACTGGGGACACAGGGGTCAACAGCACACACTTCTTCCTCTTGTATTCCTAACATGGCAAGAGAAGTAGGTGGCAAACACACAAAACCCTCAGTAAATAAGGACATATGAGCTGCAGTGGAGGCTGTCTGATGAGCTACTGCGTGTTTAAGGCAAGCCTTTCTGAAGAGTTGATTTATGAGCTAAAATTTAAAAACTAAAATTAAAATTAAGAAAAAGAAGCCAGCACAGTGGTTCCCATCTGTAATCCTAGCACTATGGGAGGCCGAGGCAGGTGGATCCCTTGAGGTCAGGAGTTCAGGACCAGCCTAGCCAACATGGTGAAACCTCTCTATAAAAATACAGAAAATAAAAATAAAAATAAAAATAAGTTAGCTGGGCATACTGGCACATGCTTGTAATCCCAGCTCCTAGGGAGACTGAGGCAGGGGAATCACTTGAACCCGGGAGGCAGAGGTTGCAGTGAGCCGAGATTGCACCACTGCACTCCAGCCTGGCAACAGAGCGAGACTCCATCTCAAGAAACAAACAACAAACAACAAAAAATCCCAAGACAGCCACCTTTGGGAAGACCTGAAGGACGATTCCAAATCCAGAGAGGAGCTGGATCTGAGGTCCTGGGTGGAGAAATGACTGTGACATGTTTGAGAAACAGCAAGATGGCCAGTGTGGCTGGAGCCAAGCAAGTGAGTGGATAAATCTTTGGAGTTGAAGTCTGAGAGAGAATGGCCAAGTCACATCCCGTAACTGTTTCATAACTAAGGAGCTTGTGGATTTTACTTTAATGTGATAGGAAGCCACTGGGAGCTTTGAGCCAGGCAGTCTTGGGTGTGACGTATGATTCTTTCAGGGGGCGGGGTAGTCAATCAAAACTTCTGTCACGTGTATTAGAACTTGGGATGTTTATTGAACTTTCAAGTGGTGATATGAGGAAGGCAGCTGAAGTTCAGAGGAGAGGGCGGGGCTAGGGATATACATTCAGCAGCTTGGAAATATACAATATTCGAAGCCTAGATTTATGGTGAGATTTCCTTGTTTGAGAGTGTAGACGAAGAGGGACAGGGAGTCAGGAAAGGCCTCTCTGCGCCCTGGCAGTTGAGCAGAGAAGACAGGCTTGGTGAAAGAGGCTGAGGAGGAGTGTTTGCAGAAATAAGAAGAGAATCAGTAGAGACAGGTGTCATGCATGGACAGTGTTGGGAGAAGTTGTGTCAAAAAGAACAGAACAATCACCTGTGCTGAATGCTGTTCATGGTTTAGAAAACAGAGAGCAGGAAGGAGAGAGTATTCTTGGGGCTGTGGTGTGTAGTGTGTTAGGATGCTCTCAGCAGCCAGGAACTGAAACCCCATCTCGTGTTGGCTTAGACCATGAAGTCACTGGGTGTCCCCGTTTCACAGAAATCCGGAGCGCAGGCTGTGGGAGGAGTCAAAGACACCATCAAGGACCCAGGTGTTCCCATCTCTCTGGGCTATTTTCAGCTTGGGCTCCACTCTCAGGCTGGTAACAAGACAGTCTCATGTGCACACAATGGTATTTAAAGGAAGAAGCAAGACCATCCTTTCTGTGGCTTTTCTCCAGAAAACTCCCCTGCAGATGTCCCCTGGCATTCCATTGGTTGGAAATGGGTCGCATGCCTCTAAGCCAGTGTTGGGAATAAGAATAGAATCCGTGGATCACCTGGGGTCAGGAGTTTGAGACCTGCCTGGCGGACACGGTGAAACCCCGTCTCTACTAAAAATACAAAAATTAGCCGGGCATGCATGGTGGTGTGCACCTGTAATCCCAGCTATTTGGGAGGCTGAGACAGGAGAATCACTTGAACCCAGGAGGTGGAGATTGCAGTGAGCCCAGATCGTGCCACTATACTCCAGCCTGGATGACAGAGCGAGACTAAAAAAAAACAACAACAACAAAAAAAAACACCAGAATCCCTCTTAGATTAAATAAAGCCACTCCTGTAGAGAGGCACAGGAACCTGAGGGCCTCGGGCTCTGGTGGGGAGGATGTGGGAGGATTGCGTTCATCACTGCGCCTGTGTAAGTTCATGTGTATGCAGCCATGACACACAGTCATCAGTGACATTTAAGAGCCTGTAGTTCACCTTATGGTATAGGCATCACCTTCCCAACTAACCTCCTTGATAGTTTCCAAAAGAGGCAAAACAACAGAAACAAAGCTTTCTGGTTTTTGTTTAAGGGAAGCACTTAAAGTAATGAGACTTAATGACATGTAAAGTCTGTTGTGGTTTCCTCACTGTGGGACAGGAAAACTGGGTCCTTATGTGACTGTCAACCCGTCTGCCTCAACTGGACAATGACTTTGCTGACTCTCTAGGTTTGAAGGCTGGGGGTCTGTGCCCATCATCCTAGCCACACTTTTCTCCCACCTTCTTCATTTGCTGGTGTCCTTCATTAATTCCTGGGCCAGGTCTAATGCTTGTGACCTAGGACAGTGCTTTGAAAAACAGTACGAAGTTTGAGTACATGTTTAGGGCTGTGCAGAAGGACCTCAAAAATGTCTCTATCTTTGTTTTTCTGTGAGGCAGAAGAGGACTTTGGCAATAGATTGCCTGGCCCTTATCTATACACAATGAGTCGTTTGTTGAATTTCCCACCTCATGAGGGGGAATGAGCTACTTAGAGTAAGATGCAACTTCAGGGTAAGAAAGATAAATATTAACCATTTCCAGAAACAACTTATGCGTGTTTACTGATATTCAGAATCAAGGTCTCAAATTAGAATATATTCGAATTCTGTTTTATTCTATTCTATTCTAGTCTGTTTAAGAATATATTCAGAAAACTGTTTCTGTCCACGAGGTTGCCCTGGGAAAAGCTTGAGCTGAGGCCTGGATCTGCTTAGCATCAAGCTGTAACCGGCTGGCCAAACCGCTTTGATTTGTGAAGTAAATGTTGGAGGGGAATTTATATGAGTGGCTCTAGAGTCTCTGCCACAAATAAATCACACAGGGATCGCTTTTCCTGAGACGACCGGAATGCAATGGAACAATCGGCTCAAACCCCTGTCCTTATTTGAATTTCAAGATAAAAATCCATTTTCACCTACGGCATGTTCATAAGCAGACTTCTGTTAGTTCGCTCGCCCCTAAAGAGCTCTCTAGGATGGAAATCCGTTCCCGTCCCAGGATCCATGCTCCTGTCCCTGTGGCCATGTGATCCGAATTTCTCTTGCCTTTTAAGGAAACAGGCTCTGCTGCTGGCCTTGGTTCAGCCGCTGCATTCCAGCCTGCACACATGGAACGCATTGCCTGCCGCTGAGCAGGACAGCCTCGCCAGCGTGGCAGAGAGCAGCACTAAAAATAGCGGGGTGCAGCTCGGCAGGCTCTGCTGCGCAGCCTGGCTGTCTTCTGTGGAAGCGGAGGCACTGTGTGTGGAGCCTCATCAGGACTCGACTGATTCCCTTGTTTGGCTGAAGTTGTTACTTAAACCCCAACCCAAATTAATTGTTGATTTACAGAGAAAGGGCACCATCCTGGAGCCCCTCAGGGTCACTCGCTTTGTGACGTCCCTGAGTGCGAGGCGTAGGCCTCCTTAGGCTCCAGGAGCAGGAGTGGGATTCTCACTAGACAATTTCAAAGTGGGCAAAACGTATAATAACAGGGGATGTACTGGCAGCCAGAGCAGCCACTGTGACGATGGCTCAGAGACCACCCTCAGCCTCAGTCCCTTGGGGTCCTTTTGGAGCTCGTGGTCTAGGTGGAGTCACAGTCTTGTGTCTTCAAGGACTGGGTGGGTCTCTTGGGCAGAGGAGGAGCAAGGCACTACGGACTGCTGGGGCTTGAGGCAAATAAAGAAGATGTGTCCATCCTAAAGGCATTCAGGTTTGAAGACTTGAATACACTCCTGCCAAATAAATGTCTTCTGGGCAAATCTAGCCCTTGAGCCACCAGTTTGCAACCTCTGGTTTAGAGGCACTGGGTTAAATGCATCGCTAAGTACATGTTTCTGTGTCTGCTCTTCTGTATGTAGAGTGCTGTGCAAAGCTTCACCTGGCCTGGGAATGAACACCCTTGCCCTTGACCAGAAGATCATTGAGTGTGACCCCAACAGAAAGACTGTACAGATGACAGACCTAGGTTTTATAGTGAATGCACAGGTGTTTAGGCGTGAGAGTGGCCGGAGTTGTCTGAAGGTCCGGTTGTGTTAAGTAGGCTGTTTCTATGAAGAATAAGCAGAGTTCTTGACACAATGCAGGTGTGTGTTGTGGATGTGCTGCTGAACCCGTGCCACAAGGAAAGAGGAGACCAAGCTTTATTAGGCACCAGATGCCGAGGAAGCTTCCATAAATGGAGAGCCTGAAGAAAGCAGCTTCTAGAAGGAAAGCTTCAGGCCAGGTCCTCCAGCTCAAACTAGCCTTGGAGATTTGGCCTATACTGGTCATCACCCTATCTGGTAATTAAAAAATCCAAGCAGATCCACGAATGATCATGCTAGCACAGGTGTATGTGTAAGTTCTAACGTCTGGTAACCATTTTGGTGTGTAGTTAGCAAGCAGTGGTCTGTGCTATGGGATGTGCATCCACAAGGATGAATGCATTAGAGTTTCTAACTATCCGGCCTAGCAGGGGAAACAGATGTATAAACAATGACTGCTGTGCAAAATGACAGGAGCTTTGATGAAGGCATGCATGCCATTGAGAGGCCCTCTGTGAACCACGCACTGTGAAAAGCAGTGGGGATAAGAAAATGAAAAATCTTGGTCCTTGCTCTTAAATAGCATTTAGAGAAAGATGCACAGGCAAGTAAAGACAAGATAATATTTGTTCCAGTTGAGGTGAGGGTGAAGACTGGGAGTTGAGGAGAAACACATTCAAGTCTACTCAACAGCACCTGGGGATACTGAGTAGTGGTGCTGGCATTTCAGCAGGGGTGAAAGGATGAGATGTCTCTGCATGGTGAGTGCTTGGGCACGTGCAAATGCTTGACATCTCCAGAGAGACGGGGTTATTTAGGGGCATGACCTTTGTCATTGAGGACCTTCCTGGGATCATGGAGATGTGGCAGGACTGACAGCTGACAAATAGGTCTTGAAGGGCCCTGTCTGTCATACAAAGGAGTTTATGTTTAAGACAGCAGAGACGGAGGAGCATTGACTACAGGTTTAGGGAAGCAGAGGACATGATTGCATTTCAGTATCCAGGACACTCTACTTTCCATTTTCCCTTATAATGAACTATTAGGTTTATGTCAAGTGGAGCAGGGAGGCCGTGAGCAGTCTGTAGAGAGAGATGTGAAGGCTTTCCTCAGGGCTGTAGCCCTGGGCATGGGAAGCGGTGGGGGATTGAAGAGATGGGAAGGAGACAATGAGGGGATCCAGGCTGGTGGCTGACTAGATGTGTCTGGTGAGGAGAGGGCTGAGCGACAAAGGTGCCCAGCTGTCTGGGTGGGTGGTGGAACCGTTCTTGAGACAGGGGACACGTGATGAGCTATGCAATGGTCAAGAAAATAATGCATCCTGCTTTTGAGTCCTTATGGGGTATAACCTAATTAGCCAGCAGTTAAATCCATTCATCCAAATAGGGGGAGGAAGTCGGCTGGATGCTAGAGATTCGGGAGGAATCCGTACAACACTGAAGCCTTGGATTCAAATGCTGTCACCCAGAGAGAATGTGTAGTGAGCAAACAGAGGCCAGGGCCATTGGGGAGCGTCTGCCTTTCGGGATGGACACCGGGATGGGGCCTTCAGCAGGTTTCAAGTGGAATGGAAGAGAGGAAGTGGGAGGCGGGAGGGTGGATTCTGGAAACCAAGAGTGGGGGTAGGAGAGAACATCAAGGAAGAATGTGGCCAGCAATGTCCAGTATTCGGCAGTCCTTCCTAATGAGATCATGGTTGTGTTTCTCGTGACTGATTTTGATTCTGCAGCCTGGTTTTCATAAACTCCTGATCTTTCTTAGGTGTTCGTGTACCACAGTCACATCGTCTCATTTTCTTGGGCACCTGTGTCGTTTCTACTTTTTCACTACACAGTGATGGCACACTTTTATCACAACATAGTGAAGAGTAACATTTGCATAGGTATTTACCCAGTTCTCTTTTTGTTACTTCAGGACAAATGGTAAGAAATGAAATATGTGCATCCAAGATGGCTCTTCTTTTTAAATCTTTTGGGATGCACCATCAAACTGCCAGCTAGAGAAGCCACACCAATTTATACTCCCACTAATGGTCTTTTATTTTTTATATAATTTTTTGTTTTTGTTTTCGAGACAGAGTCTTGCTCTGTCATCCAGGCTAGAGTGCAGTGGTGTGATCTCAACTCACTGCAACCTTTGTCTCCCAGGTTCAAGTGATTCTCGTGCCTCAGATTCCTGAGTAGCTGAGATTACAGATGCCCACCAGCATGCCCGGCTAAAATTTTGTATCTTTAGTGGAGACAGGGTTTCGCCATATTTGCCAGGCTGGACTCAAGTGATCCGCCCGCCTTGGCTTCCCAAAGTGCTGGGATTACAGGTGTGAGCCAACGCACCCGACGCATTAATGGTCTTTTAAATGTTTCATCTCTCATGTAAAAATATGTTCATTTTACTAAATCTTTGTTGCTAATTTGATTTGTGAAATTGATGTTGCATTATTTTGATTGGTTAAAATTATTACTGAAGTTAAAATTTTAAACAATTTGTTCTAAACAAAAACAACAGCAAAAACAATCAAACAAACAAACAAAACCAACAGCAACAGAAACAATAGCTCTGTAGCTCTTCCGGGATGGAGGGGATTGAGGGATTGAGCTCCATGCCTGGCTCACAGTGTCACATTTAATTCTTCCCACACTGATGGGAGCTTTGCATTTTGTAGATGGGCAACAGAGTTTCCGAGAGATTTTGTAATTGCCCTTAGTCACACAGCTGCTTTTGAATTCAACCCAGTCTGTAAGTCAGACAAAGAGCTTGGGCCCTTCCCCCGCGCCTCCCCTCCCCTCCCCTTTCTTTTCTTTCAGATGGAGTCTCTGTCACCCAGGCTGGAATGCAGTGGTGCAATCTCGGCTCACCACAACCCCTCCTCCTGGGTTCAAGCCATTCTCCTGCCTCAGCCTCCCGAGTAGCTGGGATTACAGTCACCTGCCACCATGCCTAGCTAACTTTTGTATTTTTTAGTAGCGATGATGTTTCATCATGCTGGCCAGGCTGGTATCGAACTCCTGACCTCAGGTGATCCACCAGCCTCGGCCTCCCAAAGTGCTGGGATTACAGGTGTGAGCCACTGTGCCCAGACTGTTTTTCTTTTGACCTATTTATTGTTCTATTTTAAAGATTTCTTTACTGATTGAGTTACTTTCACAAATATTACTAATTTTAAAGTACTTATCATTTTCCTTTTATTTACACGGTTTAAAATTTTTCTGAACACATACCTTTTAATTTTTTTTCCCTTACAAAGTTCATCTCTGCTGCTGTGCTTATAAATGCCATCTTGAATTCCAGGTTAAAAAACACTAGAGTGGATGCAGTTCAGGTGTCTGCTCAGCCCCTGTGCCTCTTCTCTGATAATGGCCCCCTGACATCCCCACCCCACTCCCCTAATAATGTGGGCTCCAGGAGCTGGGGTTTGCTCAATGAACCACAGCAAAGGACAAAATCCGAGGGTTAACTGGTAATTTCCAGGAGCAAACTGAATCTCAGTAGTCATATTAGGCAGTCGGGCTTAGGAGTGGCTGACGCTCAGAGATGTCAGGCTGTGACTCATACGTGGATACCGCAACCTGAAATTGAGAGACAACTCACCAGGGTTCCGCTGCCAGGGAAACCTCAAGTGGGTGAACTGAGGACCCAGGGCTCTCAGCACTCAGGTCATCCTTGGGTTCAAAAACCAATGGGTCAACCGCAGCTCTCAGTGGCCTGCCAAGGAGAAAAACAGAGGCTGACAAATATCCCAAACATCAGGGCACAGCACCACCATGGCGTAACAGCGCCCCTCGCGACCGAATGCCCAGACGTGAGCGTTTCCTCCTCTTGTGAGGGGCATGGGAGAAATGGCCATTGGTGTCCACCCAAGAGTTTAGGCTTCTTTTTGTTAGGGTCTGGAAGAGTGCCTTATTTGGTTGAAACACGCAGGGACTAGGAGATCTAATAAGGCTGCTTGTGAGTTATACAAGCAGCCCAGAAGCTGTGCAGCAAAAGTCCTGGACTTACTATGAGGTTGATGAGAAGAGGAGGGGAGGGGAGAGCAAAGCCACCTTCATTTCCCAAAGTACTCCAGGTCTGATTCAGTCCCATGCGGGCCTTTCGCAGAAAGAGCAATGAGAATATCATAAATTATAATGAACTCACTTTCTATATCATTTAGCTTGAAATCTTTTCTGTTACTTATAACCACATGGAAAATCATAAGAAATTGTCACCTGTATTTTCTCCTAGTATTTTTAAATTTAAATTTTATTTAATTTTAAATTTAAATATTTGAGATGTGAACTGTTTTTGGTGGGAGGTTTAAGGTAGGACTTTTGTTTTTTTTCCAAATTATCAATCAATTGTCCCAGCACCATCTGTTGGTATACTATCATATCATTTTGCTATAAATGGTATTTTGATATTAATTTCCAACATTTGTAGCTCTTATTTTTCTTACTAAGCATTTCTATCTTCACTGAGAGTCTCATCCATGGTTTTTTGATATTAGATTCTGAATTTAGATGTTAAGCAATCATGTTACATACTATGTTATATGTATTTATGTTAAATATTTTTCTCTTTTAATTTATTGAGGTTTTTACAATTAGTAATAAGTGTTGAATTTTAGCAAAAGTATTTTTTTTAGATTAGAAGTTCAGAAATTTTCTTCTTTATTTCTTTGAAAATTTATTCTAACCTGTTCCTAACTTCTCCTCAAGGCAGAACAATCCTGCCGAACAATTATTGTTTTGGAATATCTAGTAGGTCAGGCTAAGGCTACGCTTCACACGAGACCATGATATTGCTTGATAAGTATGAAGCATCCTCTCATTTGACTTTCTGGCAAGTTGGTGAAGAGAGTCACACTTGTCAAAATGCTCCAGGGATTTAATCATCTTTCCAAGACCTCTGTTAGTCCCTTAAATGTTTAAGATGTCTTGTTGCGAGTCACTGATAATGTCACCGATTTTGTTAACTTTTCCCTTGTCAGTGATAACTGTTCTACCAGACTCTGTGACTCCAGAAGTCCTCTAATATGACTGTCACCTACTACACGAAATCTTACGTCCTTTGAAGAAGTTTGCAGTTAATTTGCATTGTATTTCTGTTGTGTTAATAGCCTCCTCCAATCAGGAAGAGAATGGCTGTGCCTGACATGGCTTGACTGTGTTATGGCAGCTGCAGTGTTAAGCAGGGAGAGGGGATGGCATGGGGGCTAATTTGGTAACTGGTCAGCTCTTCAGTGAATATTTTCTGGTTGAGAACAATTTTTGCCTCCCCTGCAACCTGGTTGCTGAGAACACTCTGATACTTACGGTTCACTCAGAAATGAGGAGGGTATTGTGTGTGTGTGTGTGTGTGTGTGTGTGTGTGTGTATAGTTTTTTTTTTGGTAGCGATTGGTATAAATATTTATACAAGGAGAGACCAGGAGAAACTCCACTATGTTAAGAAGGACCCTGAGTATTAATAGATGAATGGATAAACAAAATGTGGTCTATCCACACAGTTGAGTAGTATTCAGCCTTAAAAAAGTAGGGTACTCTAACCCATGCTACCTACAACCTGGGTGAAGCTTGAAGCGAAGAAAGCTAAATAAGCCAGTCAGAAAGGGACAAATACTGCACAATTCCTCTTATGGGAGCGACCTGAAATAGTCAAATTCATAGGGATAGGAAGTAGAACGGTGGTTTCCAAGGGCTGAAAATAAAGGGGTAATGGGGAGTTTGTGTTTAATGGTCATGAAGTTTCAGTTTGGGGAGATGAGCAAACTTCTGGGAATGGATGAAGGTGGTGGTTACGCAGCAATGTGAATGTATAAATGTACTTAATGCCACTGAACTGGGCACTTAACGGTTAAGATCTTCCCCTCTGCAACCCCCGCCAACATACACACAAGTGTGACCCGGCTGTGCTCTGCAAGTACAGAGGGAAAGCCATGAAAGACCAGGGAGGCTGGGTGGAGTGGGTGCTGTGGTGCACTGTCCAGATCCTCCTTCAGGATAGGACACTCATTTTTTCACTCCCAGGAGTGGTGACTGCTGGTGGCTTCCAGCTGACTCCTTCTCTGAGCATTACCCTTGGTCCCAGGTCTTACCCAAGATTATGCCCGTTCCTTGGAGGCAGCCTGTGTCCAGTGACTGGTCATTAGTGGGTTCCAAGTCATGGCCCCCTCAACTGAGTCAACTCTGAAGCCCTTCCATTCTCGGGACTTCGTCTGAGATCAGCTGAGGCTCCATGCAGCCGCACCATAGCCCATCTGTTCTCTGGCCTAGCCCACTTCTTTCTCCTCATCAGTGGCATTGATGCCATGAGTGCATCTCAAGGGTTCCATGCCAATCTCCACACTGGCTCAGTGAGCCCAAGTGCAGCAGTAAGAAGCACTTAGTGGTGGGTGCCAGGCAACTCTGTAGTGAATGGGCGGTGGTGGGGACTTTTCCAGTGATGTGTGGCATATGTAAGGCATTGCCTCCTGTGCGCCCATACATGTTGAGTAAAACTACAAGAAGCGGGCACAGTATGAGATCGATGAGTTCAAAGTTGACTGCGACCAAAACAACAACATCTCATGCAAAGGGGAGATTGAGGCTGGAGGCTAGTGGGGTGGAGAAAGTAGACATTTGGGTTTCAGCTGTTTTTGCACATAACTGTTAATCCTTATTATTCCTTGATGTCTTTGAGAGCAGGGTTTGCGTTAGCTTGCACGTGCGGCCCTCACAGACCCAGAGAGTCTCTTGCCGAGCACATGTGCACAGTTTGGGGAGAGAAGGGGCAGCTGCTGCTGCCTGCTGGACAGTGCAGGGCATTAGGGTGTATCTAGGGACAGTTGCGGTTCTGAGCCAAAGTCCGGCAGAGGGCAAACTTGTCTGTAAAGACCACTGCTTCCACGTCCTAGCTTGAGCAAGGCTGGAAGCCAAGTGTGTGATTTGATGCCAACCCGATGTTGCCTGGTCTCCTACTACATAGGAAGTCACAGGGTTCATCGCAACAATTCAGAGGGTCCTTTTAGATCTTTGTCAAGTAGGAACTGGAATCAAAGTTGTCATCTTATTGTATCCCTGTCTTTCAGTTCTTTTCAGCTTTATTCCATAATCATGAGTCTCGACACTATTTTTATTTTATTTCTCTTGAATCCTTGAGAAGTTTTATTTTTATAACCTTTGAATCCTTTTTTAACAGCTTCTTCTTGTCCATACCCTCAGTTCATGCTGGTGCATTTCACTTTCTAAAAGCTTTGTAGGTTGCTTAATTGTTGTTTGCATTTCCTTAAAAATTAACTTTGTAAACTTCAGGCTTTGTATTCTTTTTTAAATTTGTTACTGCTATTCCCTTGTTTTCTTTAAAGATTTTGTAGTTTATTATAAGACACACACATGAAATTAGCACATGGGGATCTGCTGTGGGTCCCATACATGTCTCTGAGATCCAGCCCACCGAACCCTTCTCAAATTCTTCATGGATGTGAGGAAACTGGGCGAAACCTATGGCAAATCATGCCTGGTGGGGTCAAGGCAGAGTTCCTCAGGATTTTGGAGCTAATCCATATTTCCTTGAGCATGCAGGACTGTCCTTTAGGAAACAGCTCCTGACATGCATGAGAGGCCACACCATCTAGGTTACCAGTCATAAACCAGATGTGACCCAGCCCACCTAGTCACAAGTCAGGTGTGCCAGCATTGCTCCACCATTCAGTGGAGTGAAGGCAAGACTTGCCAACACCATGCGACAGCTGACTGATACCACGATAAGCCCTTGCTTGGGGTATCCTGAAGGACAGCAGAGAAGGAAAGGAGCTCCCAAAGGCAGAACATCGAGCAAGCATCTGTCCACTTGTATGCAGTAATCCTAATGGGGAGGAAAATAACAACTAAGGATCACATGCTAGGTATCCCCCCCTTCTCACATTTACTGCTTTTATGGTAACCAGGGGTCAACAAATGGCAGCAGATGAGGATCTATGCAGATTTATGGGCTATGACACAGGAGCCAGGGACTCAAAAAGAGTAGGACAGGGGGGTTAGAGAGGAGATTTGGGGAAAATGACCAGTCCTTTTGAAATGAGCCAACAGCTGAGGATATCTGTACTCCATCTGAAAGTTGCAGGGGTTTCTTTCAATAAACAGTGGGTTGGGATGACTCAGCGTGGGATCTTTGTCAGTTTCTTTTCTCCAGTGATCATGGACTCAAAAAACCATGTGACCCTGCAGCTTAGGATGATGCCTATGAGTGGGACCTGTGATACGGACTCTGCTTCATCACAGCTGGCCTCACCTTTGCTGCTGCTATATGGGCGATTTGCCAGCAACCATGACCACCCTGACCTCCTGACCTGGCACCCTGGGGACTGGACAATGACCCCATGGAAGTTGATAGCACTGAACTCAGGCCACTACAAGGGAGCAATGATTTGTCTTACTTGGAGTGGACACTTAATCTAAATGTGGGTTTGCCTCTACTGATTACCATGCTGTCTGGACCGCTATCCGTGGACTTACTGAATGCCTTATCTGCTGTCCTAGGATGCCACACAGCATTGCTTCTAATTGAGGGAATCACTTTCCAGTAAATGAAGTCCTGTTGATCTTATCCTGTACCCATGACCTAGGAGCAACTGACCTTGTGGAAGAAATAGTGAATCAGTTACAATGGGTTGGGTTATTGTGAAGTAATAAGCAACTCCAAACACAACAAAGGCTTATTTCTCACTCACCCTTCAGGTCCAACCCAGCCTGCACTCAGGCTGATGGAGGCTTTGCTTGACAAATGCTTCCACAGTTACTAAGAAAGGGGAAAAAAGATACGGCAGTTCCTACCCTGGTGTGAGTTAACACATACCCTTATATGTAATTGACCAAGTCATCACAAGGATGAAATTAGCTTCCAGCGTGTGATGAAGGAGAACCAAATATATATGTGACCTCCTAATGACTAACATAAATGGCTTACTAAAAAGTCAGGTCTGCATCAGCTGGGGAACAGCACCGTGTCATTTTGTAGCATTGTCCCGTAGGCCGCACCTATATTCTCTTAGCCAAAGACCAACATACTGGTGCTAGTTCTTCTATAACTCATAACTATGGATCTAAACACAAAGAGATGGAAGGAGACATGGAATTTCCTAGAGGGTTATTCCTGATAATCCAGTTACAATTTTGTTTTTCTTCTTGTTCCCAAGACACTGGAATCTTAGAGATTTTAGTATCTCTAAGATGCTAAAGGGAGGACTGCTTCTACTAGTTCTTACAATAATGGTTCCATTCATTGATTAGGAAGTGATGCTGCTACTTGGCTATTCAGGGTTCATTCTGCTACTAAACCAATCAGCAAAGAAGTGGGTTATGGGGCTTGCATGATTGATTGATCCTGACCCTCAAGGGCAAATAACCAATTTGCTTCAAACTGGGAAGAGAGGAGAATCGCTGGAGCCCACAGGATTTCCTGCTATGCCTCCCTGAACCGCCAAGCACAGTGATTAAGGCTAATTGAAGACTATTACAATTCCACAGAGGCAGAACCACCAATGACTCATACCCCTTGGCCATGAAGGTTAAGGCTCCTCCCTGGCTGGGAACCACCAACTTAGGTGCCAAGTCAGGGAAGTGGGACTCCAGAACAGACAGTAGAGGAAGAAAGTCCTGGCCATTAGCTGTCGCCTCATGATCAGAGATGAGGACTGAAGCATTTTTCAGTATCTTTTTTTTTCTGTGCCATGCATTTATCTGTGTGTTATAATTAATTTTTATTTCATATCTTTGTATTTTCTTCCAATATTTTATATGAAGCATATTAGTCTGTTTTCACCCTGCTTATAAAGACATACTGGAGATTGGACAATTAACTAAATAAAGAGATTTAATTGGACTTAGAGTTCCACATGACTGGGGAGGCCTCAGAATCATGGTGGGAGGTGAAAGGCACTACTTACACAGTGGTGGCAAGAGAAAATGAGGAAGAAGCAAAAGTGGAAACCCCTGATAAACCCATCAGATCTCATGAGACCTATTCACCATCATAAGAATAACACAGGAAAGACTAGCTCCCGTGATTCAATTACCACCCACTGGGTGCCTCCCACAACATGTGAGAATTCTGGGAGATACAATTCAAGTTGACATTTGGGTAGGGACACAGCCAAACCATATCATTCTGCCCCGGCCCCTCCTAAATCTCCTCTCCTCACATTTCAAAACCAATTATGCCTTCCCAACAGTCCCCTAAATTCTCAACTCATTTCAACACTAACCCAAAAGTCCAAGTCCAAAGTTCTATCTGAGACAAGGCAAGTCCCTTCTGCCTATGAGCCTGTAAAATCAGAAGCAAGTTAGTTACTTCCTAGATACAATGGAGGTACAGGCATTGTGTAAATACAAGCATTCCAAATCGGAGAAATTGGCCAAACCAAAGGGGCTGCAGGCCCCATGCAAGTCCGAAATCCAGCAGGGCAGTTAAATCTTAAAGTTCCAAAATGATCTTTGACTCCATGTCTCGCATCCACATGGTCTTGGGCAGCTCCATTCCTGTGGCTTTGCAGGGTACAGCCTCCCTCCCAGCTGCTTTCATGGGCTGGCATTGAGTGTCTTTGGCTTTTCCAAGCACATAGTGAGAGCTATCAGTGAATCTACCATTTTGGGTTCTGGGAGATGGTGGCCCTCTTCTCAGAGCTCTGCTAGGCAGCACCTCAGTAGGGACTCTGTGTGGAGGCTCAACCCCACATTTCCCTTCTGTACTGCCCTAGCAGAGGTTCTCCATGAGCACCTGGCCCCTGCAACAAACTTCTGCCTGGGCATCCAGGTGTTTCCATACATCTTCTGAAATCTAGGAGGATGTTCCAAAACTTCAGTTCTTGACTTCTATGCACCCACAGGCTCAACACTACATGGAAGCTGCCAAGGCTTGAGGCCTGCACCCTCTGAAGCCATGGCCTGAGCTCTATGTTGGTTACTTTCAGCCATGGCTGCAGCAGCTGGGACACAGGGCACCAAGTCCCTAGGCTGCACACAGCACAGGGATCCTGGGCCCCCTGGCTCAGGAAACCACTTTTTCCTCCTGGGCCTCTAGACCTGTGATGGGAGGGGCTGCCATGAAGGTCTCTGACATGGCCTGGAAACATTTTCCCCATGGTCTTGGGGATTAACATTAGGTTCCTTGCTACTTATGCAAATTTCTGCAGCTGGCTTGAATTTCTGCCCAGAAAATTGGTTTTTCTTTTCTATCACATAGTCAGATTGCAAATTTCCCAACTTTTATGCTCTGCTTCCCTTATAAAATGGAATGCCTTTAACAGCATCCAAGTCACCTCTTGAATGTTTTGCTGCTTAGAAATTTCTTCTGCCAAATACCTTAAATCATCTCTCTCAAGTTCAAAGTTCCGCAAATTTCTAGGGCAGGGGCAAAATGCCACCAGTCTCTTTGCTAAAATATAGCAAGAGTCACTTTTACTCCAGTTCCCAACAAGTTCTTCATCTCCATCTGAGACCACCTTAGCCTGGACTTTATTGTCCATATCATTATCAGCATTTTGGGTAAAGCCATTCGACAAGTCTCTAGGGAGTTCCAAACTTTCCCACATTTTTCTGTCTTCTGCTGAGCCCTCCAAACTGTTCCAACCTCTGCCTGTTACCCAGTTCCAAAGTTGCTTCCACATTTTCAAGTATCTTTTCAGTGATGCCCCACTCTACTAGTACCAATTTACTGTATTAGTCGGTTTTCATGCTGCTGTTAAAGACATACCTGAGACTCGGGAATTTACAAAAGAAAGAGGTGTAATTGGACTTAGAGTTCCACATGGCTGGGGAGGCCTCAGAATCATGGTAGGAGGCAAAAGATACTTCTTACATGGTGGTGGCAAGAGAAAATGAGGAAGAAGCAAAAGTGAAAACCCCTGATAACCCATTAGATCTTGTGAGACTTATTCACTATCACGAGAATAGCACAGGAAAGACCAAACCCTGTGATTCAATTACCTCCCACTGGGTCCCTCCCACAACACATGGGAATTCTGGGAGATACAATTCAAATTGAGATTTGGGTGGGGACATAGCCAAATCATATCATGAAGTGTGTTGATGGAGACTAAACTACCTTTAGTGCATAATTTGCATAATATTGAGGTGGAGTTATACTAATAGAACCATAGAAACACTTGGCACACAGCTATCCCAGACCTGCAGCTGGGTTTAGTACCCAATGAGATTTGGACCTCTCCTTTTTGGAGGAAGTGAATGCATTTACAGTTGCAAGGGATTAGTTGCATTGAGTTAGGCTGGCCATTTTTGGGCCTAAAGGCATCTCTCACTTAAGTGAATGATTCATTCCTGAAAATCAGATATTCTGAATGAAAATGATAACAATGGGGCCTATTTATCATCATTTAAGTAGAAAAAAAATATGATGCATTACATGTCAACACAAACCCCCCAAACAATTTCCTGAAATACACTAAAAATATGGTAAAACACCCACATATAACTAACAGACTATCACCTGCTTGAAGACTATATTGGGAAGAGCTCCCTTGTGGCCATGCAGTGAGAGCAAGTAAGTTTTCAGGGTTAGAAGCATCAACTGCTGCTCAACCCAACCAGCAAAATACAAAACCGAGAACACTTTTGAGTGATAAAGGTTGATTGAAATGTGACCGTGAATCAAGGACCAAGGATAGCGCTATCATCCTCATTGTACATTCACATACATGCAGATATATGTGTATTAAAAGCAGGAAACAACTTATCACAGTAGTGCCCCCCACCCCCTGCCTTATAGAAAAGTAGGTGATATTTTCTTCTTCCCTGTATCTTTTTGTTGCCAGATCCTGTTTTATTTTAATATTTTCAGATTTTGTTGTATTTATCTTGATTTTTAAAATATTGCATTAAAATATTACTCATCTTGATTGCTAAGTTTTTTTGTGCCCCCTTACATTTTATGCCCAAGGTGAGTAATTCACTTACCTTACCCTAGTCCCACCGTCCCTCTGCCCATTACTGATATGCTCTCATAGCCTGTACACCTTTGTGATGGCATCAGTTCTTCACTCACTGTCATATAAGCCACCTAGCATGGCCCCTGGCAACTTGCAGGAACTCAACATTCAATTATTTAATAGTAATGATAACGAGCACAGGGGACGTGTCAGTGTCCTTGCTCATCGGCTTGTGGGCCCCGACTTGTACTTCTGCCAGATGTCCAATTCCTGCTTCACCAACATCCAGAGTGCCCTACTCCATGTGGCAGAACTCCTTCTGCCTGGTGCTGCCATTCAACCCGAGACTCCAGCTCAGCCTGAGCCCTGATCCCTGCCTGACTCCTGCTCCCACTGGGAGTGCTGGGTCTGGTTCTTCTGCTGCTCCAGTCCCTGTCTGCAGATCTCCTGAGCCACATTGTCTGAGAACATCAGCTCCTCCCATCCTGAGTGTGAGCTGATCCACTTCCAAGCTGACGCGATGGCTCTTCCTCGAGAGCCTCATTTGTCTGGACCTGCCTGAATGTGCTTTCCCCATTTGGACACTTGACATGGGTCTTCCTGGCTTCTTCCAGTCTTGTCTGATTTCTCGCTGTAGCCTGTGTGGTTTAGATCCCAGCCATGCTAGCCTAGTGTGCCTTGTGCCCAAGTCCTCTTGATAGTAACCAAAAAGGGAAACAGCAGTGGTGTGGGCTCAGGGAGGCATTTTCAGTAACAGGGAAGAAAATGACAAGAGGTGAGTTTAGAAATTGGCAGCAGCTTGGTGTGCTGCACAGAGTCTGAATTTAGTGGGAAAAGGCAGGGGATTTTGAGTCAGACAGATTGCATTTGAATCTTGACTTAGGCATTGAAAATCTGTGTAGTGCCGAGGAAATGGTTTAACCTCTCTTAAGTTTCAGTTTTCTCATTTGAAAAGGGGTTCATTGAGCCAATGTAAGAGAAATGTTCTTCATAAACTATATAGTTCAATATAATTTTAAATTTTAAATCTCTACTGGATATTTGCTTTTACCCTTGAAGAACACTATATTTCCTCATTATCAAAAGATATTATATATATTAACATTAAAGCTAGAAGCTACTGTGGTTTTGTTATTTATAACTTTAGTTAAGTGTGAGTATTCTCACTGCACTCTGCTTTTAAATGACTTCTTATCTTAGGTTTGGGAATTTTGCTACTGCAAATCCAGACAGGGTCAGTTCATTTTCATGGATATATATTATGTAAGTGCATATACATCATAGAGAGTTTTATTATAAGAAGTAGATCTACTAGAGATTTAATGACTGGGATCTCTGATACCATGACAAACGTTAAGCTCAAGATCAAAGGCAGCTCCATCCATCCGCCAAAGCTGGTCTTGCATGAATTAGCCATGATTCATCTCAAGAACAACATCTGCTGCTGTTTTAGGAAAAATCCTGTGGTGTATACTGGCTTTCGTGTTGGCAATTTCATATGCATTATTTCACTTGACTTTCTGAGCAGACCTATGAAGAAAGTACAGTGGTGAAGAGGGCACAATGGTGAATTGGTACGACAAACCCACTTTACAGTTGAGGAGATGAAGCTCTGAGACTTGGCGTGGCTAAGTCATTGGTATGTGAGGAACACTGGTCTTCTCCCATCACCATATTTCACATATGTCCTGTGTCCTGCATGTATTCAGGTGGGAGGTTGAGAAGCGCAGCCTCATCCTCTGTGTTGGTCATCTCTTTGGTTATAGGATGGCACTGAGTAGTGGTGTGACTGGACATGCAGAATTTCTCCTGACAAATCTTTCTGAGACCGGGGATGATGCTTTAGTGTATCCCACAGCTCTGAGCACAGGCACACATAGGAGTTAAGTGATAAAAGCAGTCCCCACAGGCACACACAGGAATTAAGTGATAAAAGCCAGAAAAGAGCTGGCTAATTCTTTTCTTTGGTGGACCATTCCAAAGATGGTAGGGCTATGGCTTAAGCACTTTCATAAGTACAAATTGGCTTGTGGAGTACGAAACTTGTTTTATTAAAACAAAGCAGGATTAACATTTTCTTGGGATTAGTATTGTTATTGTTTTGGTCCTATGAATTGTCCTTAACCTCAAAACCTCAAAACTGTCCATATGTAGGAGGTATTTTTTTTGTTTTTGTTTTTGTTCTTTTTTGGAGTTTCACTCTTGTTACCCAGGCTGGAGTGCAGTGGCACAATCTCGGCTCACTGCAACCTCTACCTCCTTTGTTCAAGTGATCCTCGTGCCTCAGCCTCTTGAGTAACTGGGATTACAGGCGCCCGCCACCACATCCTGCTGATGTTTTGCATTTTTGGTACAGATGGGGGTTTCACTGTGTTGGCCAGGTTAGTCTCGAACTCCTGACCTCAGGTAGGTGATCCACCCACCTTGGCCTCCCAAATTGCTGGGATTATAGGCATGGGCCACCATGCCTGGCCAGGTGGGTTTTGAAGGAAGTTTTTGCAGCTAGAATTTCCCTGAAGTTTGCACCCAGATGCATGGCATTCCTGAGAAGGTTGAGGATTCTGAAGTGTTGTAAGGTATTACTGAACCATGCCACGATTGCCTCACATTCATAGCACTGGAGGGTGTGTGTGTGGTTTTCAAGCACGTGTGCATGACCTCGGCTAAACTGATACTCACCATGAGTCAGAGAGGCAGGTAGAAACAGGTTCATTTCATTGACAGGAAACCGAGGCAGCTTGGGGCCCTATCCAAAGGCATATGAAGTGGACATGTTGCAGGACTGCACGATTCTGGTTCTGCATTTCCCCCAGCACTGTGGGAGAACATTGTGGTTTAGGGTGAGATGCCTACATTGAGATCATTCCTATGACTGCGTTCCACTCAGCGGAGAATCTGAGGAAAGTAAGTAGAGCCGAGTCTCGCTGCCACTAGCCACCGATCTCACTCTTTTCTTTCACAGCAGTAGCCCTGGGAAATGCCGTGGACACAGTGTGTCTGTTCTTCATCAAGGCACTTGACAAGATTTTTATGATCTACTTGTGGACACACTGCAGAAGTGTGGGGTAGAAGCTGGGATAATTAGGAGGATTACTAACTGGCTAATGGTATCCAAAGGAATCATTGACTCAGTAACCCGAAGGCTTTTGATCTTGTTTTCTAAGACTCTGCCCCTGACTCTAGACTGTTCAGCATTTTTATTAGTGCCATGAACAGAAATACAGAAGTTGTCATTTCCTCTATTACAGGAGGCATGGTAGTGGGAGGGAGAGTGGAGAGAACTTGATTGAAGACGTCTGAATCAATAAAAGTACGTTTTAATATGCATAAGTGTAAATGCTTTTATTTGCATCCACCCACCCCAAATCCCACAAACTACTTCCCAATATAGGACAAAGGAATAGTTCTTTAGTGGTAGCATGCTGCAAATATCTTAACAGTTTTAATCAATGGCAAATCAGTTAAATCTGAAATTAATTTGCACTATGATACACCCACTGAGAAGCTAGTGTGATCTCACATGAGTTTATACAAACACGGTACTTAAGGGTGTAGGGAAAAGAAAGAGAGATCAGACTGTTACTGTGTCTATGTAGAAAGGGAAGACATAAGAAATTCTATTTTTACTTGTACCTTGAAAAATTGCTTTGCTGAGATGCTGTTAATTTGTAACTTTGCGCCAGCCACTTTACCCCAGTCACTTTGCCTCAGCCACTTTGCCCCACCTTTGAGCTCGCAAAAACATGTGTTGTATGGAATCAAGGTTTAAGGGATCTAGGGCTGTGCAGGACATGCCTTGTTAACAAAATGTTTACAAGCAGTATGCTTGATAAAAGTCATCGCCATTCTCTAGTCTCAATAAACCAGGGGCACAATGCACTGCAAAAAGCCGCAGGGACCTCTGCCTTGGAAAGCCGGGTATTGTCCAAGGTTTCTCTCCATGTGATAGTCTGAAATATGGCCTCGTGGGATGAGAAAGACCTGACCGTCCCCCAGCCCGACACCCCTAAAGGGTCTGTGCTGAGGTGGATTAGTAAAAGAGGAAAGCCTCTTGCAGTTGAGATAGAGGAAGGCCACTGTCTCCTGCCTGCCCCTGGGAACTGAATGTCTCGGTATAAAACCCGATTGTACATTTGTTCAGTTGTGAGATAGGAGAAAAACTGCCTTATGGTGGGAGGCAAGACATGTTGGCAGCAATGCTGCCTTGTTATTCTTTACTCTGCTGAGACGTTTGGGCAGAGAGAAACAAATCTGGCCTACATGCACATCCAGGAATAGTACCTCACCTTGAACTTAATTATGACATAGATTCTTTTGCTCGCATGTTTTTTTTTTTTTTTCTGACCTTCTCCTTATTATCACCCTGCTCTCCTACCACATTCCTCTTGCTGAGATAGTGAAAATAATGATAAAAACTGAGGGAAGTCAGAGACCAGTGCTGGTGCAGGTCCTTGGTATGCTGAGTGCCGGTCCCCTGGGCCCACTGTTGTTTCTCTATACTTTGTCTGTGTGTCTTATTTCTTTTCTCAGTCTCTCGTCCCACCTGATGAGATATACCCACAGGTGTGGAGGGGCAGGCCACCCCTTCATCGGGGAGGTTTGATTGGAGCACAGATGGGGAATTGCCGCTCTTTAGGGGCCCGCAGGTAAACCGTAGGATGCACAGGGCGGTGTGCCACGAGTGTGGAGGAAGTGCCAGTCCCTGGCCTTTGGAGACGGCTGAAGGAACAAAGTTCTTTCTCCTGGCAAAGAGAAGACATGAGGGTGAGAGGTCACTGGCCACTTCCTTGGTATTTGTGAAAAGCTTTCCTAGAGAAGCGAGATTGTTCTTGCTGAAAACCGGGTGGGTAGATGATAGAAAATGACGTGGCTCTGCAGCATGGGGGGTGGTTCTCCGTCCCAGATGCATCTGAGTCCAGACTGTGTAAGCACTGGGGAGGGAAGGCTCCACAGGGGCTGTGGACCACATGACTTTGATGTTCACAGGAGAGTTTACTCAGGAAATGCTCCATGGCAGAGATGAAAGTCGCGCTGAGCTTTGAAGAATGAGGAGGCTTGGATGCAGGGATGCTCGAAATGTCTCAAGAAGTCATTCAAGGGGGAGAAAAAGCAGCCTGGTAATGAGTTGAGAGGCAGGAGAATGTGAGGCCTATGCATATGAATGTTCTAGTTAAAATTGTATTTGAATCCAAACTCTGCCACTGGCTAACTTGGCAACCTTGGTGCTGTAGCTATAATAATGTCCCTGTGAAGACATCCGCAAGTGGATCCCTGGAATCTGTGAATATGGTACATTACATAGCAAAAAGGAATTGAGGTTGCAAGTGAAATTAAATTTGCTAAACAGCAGAGCAAGAGATTTTCTTGGATTATCTGGCCGGCCCCATTAATAACATGGGCCCTTAAAGGTGGGAGAGGAAACAGACAAGAGCAAGAGGGGCTCAGGGAGCAAGGTATGAGGCTCAGAGGGAAGCAAACCCAGAGAGAGGCTCTGTTGCTGGCTCTGAAGGTGGAGGAAGGGGCACTGAGGGAAGGAATGTGTCAGCCTCTAGAAGAAGGAAAAAGTACGGAGGAAACTCTTTCCTAGAGCTTCCAGGAAGAAGAGCAGTCCTGCTCCACCCTGATCTCCACTCAGTGAGGCCATTCCAGACTTCTGACTTCCAAAACTGTAAAGTAATAAATCTGTGCTATTTTAAGTCACTAAGTTTGTGATATTTGTTAACTGTCAACAAAAATACTAATGCATTTGGGTTAGTTTGACCTTTGTGAGTCAGTTTTCTCATGTGTAAAGTAGAGATAGAAATAATGTCTACTTCTGGCCGGGTGCGATGGCTCAAGCCTGTAATCCCAGCACTTTTGGAGGCCGAGGTGGGCGGATCACGAGGTCAGGAGATAGAGACCATTCTGGTGAACACTGTGAAACTCTGTCTCTACTAAAAATACAAAAAAAATTAGCCAGGCGTGGTGGCTTACGCCTGTAATCCCAGCACTTTGGGAGGCCGAGGCGGGTGGATCATGAGGTCAGGAGATCAAGGCCATCCTGGCTAACACGGTGAAACCCCATCTCTACTAAAAATACAAAAAAAATTAGCTGGGCATGGTGGTGGGCGCCTGTAGCCCCAGCTACTTGGGAGGCTGAGGCAGAAGAATGGTGTGAACCCAGGGGCGGAGCTTGAAGTGAGCGGAGATCGCACCACTGCACTCCACCCTGGGCAAGACAGTGAGACTCCATCTCCAAAGAACAAAACAAAACAAAACAAAAGAAATAATATCTACTTCCCAGGATTCTTGCAAGTAAAGTACCTAATACCCTATTTGACATATTATATATATTCAGCAAAAAGATAGTCCTCATTGTTACTATCAGGACAGTTTTATTTGTGAGGTTCCCCTCAGCATTATTTAGCTGCCACAAAAAAATCTGCAAGAGCAATTAACATATTCCTCCCCCACCTTGTGGGACCTCCTAATACTTTCCTCGAATAAGAAAACATCACCACTAGGATAGAGATCCGAAGCTACCTGACTCCTTCATTCCAATTCTGGGGAAACACTGATTGGCCCAGCTGCCCAGTATGGGTCAAGTCCCGACTCATCCTAACCAGATTACTGCATGGATAACAGGAAAGGACAATTTCTTTTTTTCTTTTCTTTTTTTTAAATTATTATAGTTTAAGTTCTAGGGTACATGTGCATAATGTGCAGGTTTGTTACATATGTATACTTGTGCCATGTTGGTGTGCTGCACCCATCAACTCGTCAGCACCCATCAATTCGTCATTTATATCAGGTATAACTCCCAATGCAATCCCTCCCCCCTCCCCCTCCCCCCTCCCCATGATAGGCCCCGGTGTGTGATGTTCCCCTTCCCGAGTCCACGTGATCTCATTGTTCAGTTCCCACCTATGAGTGAGAACATGTGGTGTTTGGTTTTCTGTTCTTGAGATAGTTTGCTGAGAACGATGGTTTCCAGTTGCATCCATGTCCCTACAAAGGACACAAACTCATCCTTTTTTATGGTTGCATAATATTCCATGGTGTATATGTGCCACATTTTCTTAATCCAATCTGTCACTGATGGACATTTGGGTTGATTCCAAGTCTTCGCTATTGTGAATAGTGCTGCAATGAACATACGTGTGTATGTGTCTTTATAGCAGCATGATTTATAATCCTTTGGGTATATACCTGGTAATGGGATGGCTGGGTCATATGGTACTTCTAGTTCTAGATCCTTGAGGAATTGCCATACTGTTTTCCATAATGGTTGAACTAGTTTACAATCCCACCAACAGTGTAAAAATATTCCTATTTCTCCACATCCTCTCCAGCACCTGTTGTTTCCTGACTTTTTAATGATTGCCATTCTAACTGGTGTGAGATGGTATCTCATTGTGGTTTTGATTTGCATTTCTCTGATGGCGAGTGATGACAAGCATTTTTTCATGTATCTGTTGGCTGTATGCATGTCTTCTTTTGAGAAATGTCTGTTCATATCCTTTGCCCACTTTTTGATGGGGTTGTTTGTTTTTTTCTTGTAAATTTGTTTGAGTTCTTTGTAGGTTCTGGATATTAGCCCTTTGTCAGATGAGTAGATTGCAAAAATTTTTTCCCATTTTGTAGGTTGCCTGTTCACTCTGATGGTAGTTTCTTTTGCTGTGCAGAAGCTCTTTAGTTTAATTAGATCCCATTTGTCAATTTTGGCTTTTGTTTCTGTTGCTTTTGGTGTTTTTGACATGAAGTCAGAAAGGACAATTTCTAGAGAAGTGGTGCTGGTCAAGCTGTCTGGTCTAGTCTAGAGTCCACTGCTGGGCTGCCTAGTACACACATAGGTGTACACACTCATATACACACACAGACACATGCACATATAGACACACACACACACATAATCAGAAACACACACACACACGCACACACCAATCGTTGCATCTGGAGGAAATACCACAGAGCGGCTGCAGCTCTCTACGTACAGGATAGTACGTGGTACCAAAATGTAAAAACCAAAATGGCAAAAACCATTTCTCCCCAGACACAGTCTTGATACAGTCCAGATGTACGTCCTTACAGCCTGCAACCTGGGCATAACTGTCCATCACATCTGGTGTGAACTGGTGGAGACAAAGCAAGGTGGAAATGTTACCCGCACCGTACATGGGTCGAAGGTCCCGAGCACAGGCTGTTTTATTCTGGATAGAAAAAGTGACACATGCGTCCTTGTTGACATGTTGCCCTAGATGTGAACTGAACTCCTTAATAAGTCTGTCTGGTGGGCACAGCTTTCGCCTGATTGAATGATTTCTGTATTCCAGTATGCTTCTGGACCAGGCTTAAGAGAGAAAAAGAAGTGTTTTCATGGGATGTGTATGTATTTGTTTGCTGCTCATCTTGGAGAGTGATGGAAAAATCTCAAGACCCTCTTAGCTAAGCTTGAGAGTTTTCTGGTGACATAACTACCTTTAATATTACCAAAATTCCTTTCTCTTTTATGTGTGAGGAGTACGTTTATAAGTTTTCAATGCCAGAATTGTTGGATAATTATGATTTTTATTCACCATGGCCCACTAAAGAAAACTGCCCAGAGCTTTGGGACATTTTAATTTCTTTAGTTCTAAATCTAATAATTTGCAGGAGGTTTGTGTGGTGAAAAATAAACAGAAGTGAGAGTATAGTTGAATTTGTCCCTAATGTGCCCTGGACTGTAGCCCAGCCTTCTCAGGCTACATTCAAATCAAATTTTATGTCCATTTTTTCAACTTCATTTAGCATGAACTTATTGAATGTCTACTATGTTCCAGGCATTGCTGTAGGCATTATAAATATAACAAAACAGACTACGTTTCTGCTTTCAAGTAGCTTACCTTTTAGTGGAAGGACACTGAATAGAGAGGGCAAGCTGTTCAGCAAAATCCAGTCTCTTCTACTTTGGACACAGACCAAAACTCTATTTCCCAATATTTCTTAAAGTTATGCATGATCAAATTACCAAGTCCTTTCCAACCAAACGAGCAAAAGTTTTATGTTCCAGACCTGGACAATGAACACCTCCATGTGTATCCCTTCCTGACTACTAGCTTTTGCTTACTGGATTCAGAAATGATGGAGTCACAGAATGGAAGGAGTGTGGATCCCTGAATGACTGCATGGAGGAGAATCGACCTGCCAACTTCAGTACCTACCTAGGACTACTAGGTAAGCAGGAAACAAAGCCTACTCTATTGAGACATTACATGCTTGAATCTATTTGGTATAACATCAGTTTAACCTACTCTGAATAATATACAGAGATGGGCAAAGAAATATATTCTATGTTAAGTGGTGATAAGTGCTAAGCATAAAAATATAGCAGAGCAGAAGAAGTGAGAGTAATGTGCATGTTCATGTGTGTTTGTGTTTTATAAACGGTGTTGAGGAAGACCTTCCTGGAAATAAATAATTTGAACAGACAATTGAAAGAAGTGAAGATGTGAGTCAACCTTGAAAATCTTAGGCAGAGGGGAGAGGTGCTGATGATGAAGGAAGAACCCAGGTAGGAGCCCCACAAATACAAATGCTCTGAGATAGCTGTGTTTGATTGGGGCCCAGCAGAGCTATTAATAGCATCCTGAATTCCTCTGACTCTTCCCAGAGAGCCTCATTCTAATGACAAGGATCTCTTATTTTACTTATTGGTACATCAACTTTAGCTTTAGGAACAGCTAAGTTTTGCAAATGGCCTATATATCTGAAATTTAGCAGTATTATATTCCTGGAAATCAGGAGAAAGGACTTCCGTTAATAAATAATAAACTTGCCCTGCTGTTATTTCTCTCCCCTTCTCTCTTTTTCTTTCATTTTTGCTTCCAGGCAGTAACCTTGGACTAAAGCTCGTATTCTCGTTTAGATTCTTACTAAAGGCAGTAAGAGGAAGTCAACACATCTTGATTCGGTGACATTTGCCAAAAAATATTCTAAAGCATTGGCTTCAGTAGGCCCTTGGTTTAGTAGGAATTACCAGCTTTCTTCCCAGGATGGAGGAATCTTGAGAACTATCATCACCCTCCTCCCTGCAAATTCAGTCAATTCCATATGTTTGGGTCAGCTACTTGCAATTAATTTCTGATTTTTCTTAGTTAGAAATATTTTGCCTACAAGTAATAGAAACCACTAAGCAATAGGGGAATATTTTTGACAATTACTGAGTTGGCTTATGGAATTTAAATATGAGATGCATAGACTAAACACCATCTGGGGCTGTCTTCCAGTGTAAATAGATAAATAGATAAGTTTCTGTTTATTCTTCATGCACTTGCTTCACCATGATATATGCATCCACCTGGGACACAGTAAATGTGGCATAAATTATATTAAGGAAATCAAATCAATGGAAAGGATTTGCAAACTAAGAGAAAGACTGAGGAAAGGAAGAGCAGGATAGCAGGAAAATCCAAGTTTTGAGGCATGCGTTGGAGATAAGGAGGGGGTAACATTGATGTCGATGATATATAAAAAATGCATAAAACCTTTTGCATCACTGTTTTCACACTGCATGGGATAACTGTTGACAGCATTACATACAAGTTAATGGCACTGGCTTTGGGGTCCGACTGGCTAGTGTTCTAGTGCAGATTTGCCACTTACGAGCCGTGCATCACTGAGCAAATCACTTCACTTCATAGGGTTGTTGTAAGGATTCAAAATGCTTAAAAATGCATGCCAAGGACTCGAATTTAGTAAGCTTCTGATAAGTACTATATTTTAATTACAATATAGATCAGAATCAATATCTCTATCCAATTATCCCTCATTGAATATCTGTGTTTTAACTGTCACTGTTCCTAAAGGCTTTGTATTCTCTTATACAATTTGTATTCTCTTATACAATTCAAGGGAGTGGAGAGTTGATGAGGCTAGGAAGCAGGCTTGATATTTCCCTTTTTCTGAGCCTTAGTTTCATTTCTGTGAACCCACAATGGAATTCACCAGCTCCCATGCATATTCTATTCATATTGCAGATAGTGGGTCTGGACAATGAATTCTGGCCCAAGACCAAAGATGAGTGTTCTTTCCTGTTGAGATCATAAAAAGCCATGCTCTTTCCTTCAGTCTCCCTATGCAGGCCCCATGTTTTTGACGGTTTAGGTACAAAACTGTAGAGGCGTCATCAGCCTTGATCCTTGAGTGACTGTGTGGAGTAGAGGCCTCTGCTGTCCTATACAGGACTGGTAATGTGAGTGAAAAGCTAAATTTGGCTGGATTAAGCTACCAAGATTTTGGAGTTGTTGGTTACTACAGCACAACCTAGCTCCCTTCCCCAACCCACCCCACTAACATACCAGTTGACAAATGATGGTGACAGACCAGCTGATCCCTTACATTTGAAGAATCTGCATTTCCACAAAATAATTGACAAGAATCTCATTCTAACCCGATGTCTACCACTGCAGTGTCACTCTTTGCAGGAAGATAAATTACCTAATGTGTCTCTTTTCTCCCAGGAGCTGGCATGGTGTTTAGCACTGAATAAACATGGAAAACGGTCACTGAGTATTCTTTATATTAATTATTTCCCAAAAATATGACTCAGAAATTAGAACAGCACTCAGTGCCCTTTGCCTTATTTTACATTTCCATTTTCATAGTTAAATTCCTCTGAAGTTATTGGCATTATGACCATAGGAAAAATATCTGATTGACTCAGTTCTTAGTTAAAAACATTTTGACATTCACTTTATTTCTCTTATAAATCATTTAAGAGAAATCTATGCATGTCACATGCTTCTGTGAAAAATGGAAAAATTAAAGTAGTTTTTGGAATCCTTAATGCCACATAGAGGAATTTTAGAACTTCATGGGAGTTTACTGTAAACACATGCAGTACAGCACTAAAACACATTGAAAGTACTAAGGAAAGAGACAGTTGGAAAGATTTGAAAATAGCTGCTACAGCTTCATTTGCTTAACTTCTTTGTGCCTCAGTTTCCCCATCTGTGAAATGGAACTGATTTTACAGTTGAAGAGACTAAGAAGTAGTTGAATCAGCTGCTTGAGAGAGCAGAAACTCTGGTGCCAGACTGTGTCCTTGTCACAGGACTGTCATTTACTAGCAGATAGACAAGTTATTAGTAGTTATGTTTTCTGTGCCTGAGTTTCTTCATCTGTAAAATAAAGTTAACAGCACCTATAGTGTAGAGTTGCTGTGAGAATTAAATTAACATTTCAAGTATTACCTGGCACATAGCGTGATTATGTGTTAACTCCCTCTACTTCTGCAAAGTTTACTTAAAATATCAAATATCATATGTTCTTACTACAATATGTATGTACTTCCGATTTTCTCACCACTTTTATTGGAATAAACTCTTATGTTTGACCCAGCTGTACGTTTGATACAGTTCATTTACATGCCTTATCACAGTGAATTCTTCTCTTGTCTGCTTTTCAAAGATAAAAATGGAGAAAATTATCAACGTAGAAGATGGCAGCCAGACTTGAAACGACACAGAAGGGAAGCAGTTCTGAAAAAGGAGACGTGCTGAGTAAACAGTCCCTGAAGTGCTCCTGGCTGGGCTCCAGATGAGTAATGATTTATGAACGGGAAATCTGGGTCGGCCGGGCTTCAGTCCCGCGGCGCAGGGAGATGGAAACCAGATGCGGAGGCTTCATCCAGAGGCCTAGGAGCGGCAGCATGGAGGGGGTGCGGGTGCAGAGAGGGACGCAGACCCACAAGGGCACATGTGGCGCGGGGAACACACAGAGAGGGGAGGAGGAGAAGACAGAAAAGAGGAGGGAGAGGAGAGAATCAGCCAGGCCGTCACTCATGGAAATAAAACACCCTTCAGAGTTAACTCAGGAAACATTTCCTCAGCCAGAAAGCCTGGTGCTTCCTCAGAATATACGTTTTGTTTTCATCTATGTTCCCATGGAAACCAGCTAAAAAAGTTCAGACACATTTGTTGACTTCAACTACTTGGAGTACAGAGACCGTGTCTGTGTCTGTGTCTCAATATACACAATGTGTTTCAAAATATATTTCAATGAAATCCTGGTTCTCTTCCAATGAAATCTCTGCAAGAGTTCAGTTTCCTGAAAGCTAAAAAGAAGATTGACTTTTAATGCAATTCTGGCAAAGAGAAGAAAATTTAAGTGTGTATTCTTCCTATTGCCAAACTGTCCAATACAAAGCACATCAGACATCTGGAACAGGGGTCAGCAAACTATGGCCGGTGGGCAAATTTTGGCCCAGAAACTCGTCCACAGGGTTTTTTTTTTTTTAATTTTTTTTTGTTTTGGTTGTTGTTGCTTTGCAGTTTTTAAAAGTTGTAACAAAAAATGAGAAGATTATAAACAGGATTGTGTGTAGCCCACAAAGCTGAAAATATTCACTCTCTGGTCCTTTACAGAAAAGGTTGCTAAGCCCGGATCTAGAATATGATGCTCTTGCCAGTGAAGCTGGTGTGCATGATAACGGGTCAGCTGGGTGATAACTTCCATAAATGAAACGATTCTTAGAAATATTGATACAGACCCATAGAGTGCTTTGGTGTAAACACTCATTTGATCACTTCACGCTGTGAAGTGTGCTCCGCCACTGTGCTCCGCCCTCGAAGTGGGGAAAGCTGGCGAGTAGCATGCGGGAGTAGACGAGCTCTCCCGGCCGCGCCCAGGGGAAAGCACATGATGTTCCGGGTCTGTGCAGAGCCGCAGCGACTCCCAGATACAGAGCTGGCACTCGTCTCTCAAACCTCGTAAAGGAGCATGAGCAATGGATGGTGAAAAGTCACGGAAGAATGCATCGTGGGCTTTGGAGAGACCCAAAGAATAAGGCACTCATGGAGAAACAGCAGATTGTACCCTGGCTTTGATCAAAGTGACCCTGACCAAATAATCATGAGAATAATAAACAAAAACAACAACTCAGCTAATAGTGACTAAAATTTATTGGGTGTTTATGGTGTGCCAGGCATCATGCTGAGAACTTTCCTTGAATTACCTTATCTAATCCCCACAATGACCTTCTGAAAGCGAAGGAACAGACTTAGAGGTAAAGCAACGTTTTTGAAGTGAAATAGCTGTTAAGAGGCAGAGCCATGGTCTGAGAACAGATTCTTAAGCACTGCCTTGACTGCTTCTTAAATGTAGAAAGACTCAGGGTGCAGTGCTATCAATATAAATATGTAGGGTACAAATGGAAATGAAAAACAGGTCTTTATGACCCATATTTTTCTCCCCTTTACTTTCAAACCCCACAATAATAAAACTCCAAGCACTGAGGTATCACAACATTTCATTCTCGATGTTATTTTCCATAGAGTCTGAAATGTGTGGTAAGAGGCTGACCTCGGCATTTGGGGCTCTTTGGAGGCCTCGTCTTCCTGGGTGTCTAATTTTGATATTTTCTGGCTTGTTTTTTGGTCCCCAGGTCAGTTGACTCTATAATAAATCTTCACTTGACTCAGCTTGGAAATCAAATTGATGTATCAATACGTGCATTTTCTTCTGAAACAACTTCAGCATGATCAATGGCTCCTTATCAAATAAGGGTAACAAAGTCCAAACGTGCAGAGGCACTGCAGGGGAGATTCACACTGTGCTTGAGTTGGAGCAGGTGTGGTCCCTTGGCCACAGCCATGGGACAGCTTGACACACAGAACTTTGCTCAAACAAGGAGGATGGTAGTCAGTTAGGGCAGTCAGGATTCTTAGCTTGCACAGTTTTTCATAAGAAGTCTCCTATAAATTCTTACTTTTGTTCTTATGTTGGTAATGTGTTTGGGTACTTTCAAGATCTTTGTCTTTGTTTTTAAGAAGTTCAAATATAACGTATTGAGGGGTGTTTTTCTTCCCCTCAGTGTTTATCTGTCTCCTTTCTGGTTCTGCAAGTTTCACAGATCTGTGATCTAACATCTTTTACTGTTTTGATAAATTCTTGTCCACTATGTCTTCCAATATTTCTGTTTTTTCCCTCTCTCTCTTCCCTTTCAGGGATCTCAATTCCACTTATGTCTGACTTTTTGCTAATGTCCCATGGCTTTTCATTTCCTGTTCTATTTTTCCCTCTCTTTTATTTTCTTTGTGTTTTATTTTGGTGATTTCCATTGAGTCACCTGTAAGTTCAGTGATCCATTGCCTGTGTTGAGTCTAGTAATAAGCCTGATAAAGGCTTTCTATTTTTTTTAATTTAAATTGTATTTATTTACTCCAATAAATAAATAAATATTTGGGGGTACAAGTGGTTTTTGGTTACATGGATGAATTGCATAGTGGTGAAGTTTGGGCTTTTAACATACCCATCACCCAAATAGTGTACATTGTACCCAACAGGTGACTTTTTATCCCTTGCTTCCCTCCCATTCTTTCCCTTCTGAGTCTTCAATGTCCGTTTCACCACTCTGTCTGCCTTTGCGTACCCATAGCTTAGCCATCCCTTATGAAGGAAAGCATGCAGTGTTTGGTTTTCTGTTCCTGAGTTACTTCAGTTAGGATAATGGCCTCCGGTTCTATTCAAGTTGCTGCAAAATACATTCTTTCATTCTTTTTTATGGTTGAGTAGTATTCCATGGCGCATATATATACCACATTTGTTTTCTTCATAACTATTTTATTTCCAGCATTTCCATTGGATGCTTTTTTATAGTTCCCCTCTCTCTGCTGAAATTTGTCATCTGCTCATGCCTGTTGTTGACCTTTTTCCACTAGTCTTTAATATATTAATCACTACTATATTTAACTTTTTTCTGATAGTATGGACATCTGGTTATCTGTGAGTCTGGTTCTATTTCTGTCTCTTGGCAATGGGTTATTTTTGTCTTGTTTTTTTTTTTTCCTGTCTCATAATTTTTGATCTAATGCCAGACATCATGCATAGAACAGAAAAGTCTGAAGTCAATAGAATTTATTCCTGGAAATGAAAATACTTTTTCTTTTGATAAGCTATTAGTGTGAAGGTTGATTCAGTTCTGTCAGGAGTTAACCTACAAACTGATGTTGCTGTTGCTAGGGATACCACCACCAGCTATGCACCACCAGCTTCAAATTCTTCTAATGTCCCCCTGTGCTTTGAGTGGGTGCTAGAGGGTGTTTCTCAATATTCTGCTCTGCTTTTACCTTCTCTGTGAGATTGATCCTTAGATAGGCTCTCTAACCATGGTCTTGGCCCTCTGTAAACTGCAGTTGCTTATTTCTCAGTGCTTTCTAGCTTAGCGGAGGAGGGGATGGGGGGTTCTCTGTTGTCCTCTGTTGTTCCTCACTCTTAGGCAGACCCTGTGTGCTTGGGTCTGGAGGAAGGGTCTCTCTCATTGATCCTTCCCCTCCTCCTCATGGCAGCCAAGTCACCTTGTATCCTTTTCCAGCAGCAGGCAGTACCTACCAACATTGCTATAGAATCCTGGGCCCAGGACTCCTTTCTTTGTTTGTTTTTTTGAGATGGAGTCTCACTCTGTCACCCAGGCTGGAGTGCAATGGTGCAATCTCGGCTCACTGCAATCTCCGCCTCCCAGGTTCAAGAGATTCTCCTGCCTCAGCCTCCTGAGTAGCTGGGATTACAGGCACTTGCCACCACGCCCAGCTAATTTTTTGTATTTTTAGTAGAGATGGGGTTTCACCATGTTTGCCAGGCTGATCTTGAACTCCCAACCTCAGGTGATTCACCTGCCTCGGCCTCCCAAAGTGCTGGGATTACAGGAGTGAGCCACTGCACCTGGCATGGACTCTTTCTTGACCTTCCCCCATGGACAGATGAGTTTTCCTGTCACTCTTCCCAGATGTACAACGGGGTTTCACTTATGCCCTGGGGGAGTGACAGGGTTTTCTGCACTTCCCAAAGGGGCCTGAGGCTTTTGTTCCATATGCCAGAACTTCCTGTATCCCCACCCAAATGTCTTCTTCAATTGTAAACCCCAAGTGTCATGGGAGGGACCCAGTGGGAAGTGATTGGATCATAGGTCGGTTTTCCTCTTGCTGTTCTCATGATAGTGAGTTCTTATGAGATCTAATGGTTTTATAAGTGTCTAGCATTTTCCCTGCTCGCACTCTCTGTCTCACCTGCTGCCTTGTGAAGAAGGTGAGCCTGCTTCACTTTCCACCATGATTGTGAGTTTCCTGAGGCCTCCCAGCCATGCAGAACTGTGAGTCAATTAAACCTTTTTTCTTTATAAATTACCTGGTCTCAGGCATTTCTTTATAGCAGTGTGAGAATAGACTAATACAGTCCTGTACCATCCACGAAGCTCTCTTTCTGATCTTCAACCCCACCCCCAATCCACCAATGAGCACCAGATGGGGGTCCATGGAGAAGAGTTCTCAAGTGGGTGCAACCTCCTTTTGTACCTGGGAATCCAGGTACTGACATGCTAGCCAACATTTGGCCCTCAGAAGGTTATTACAAAATTTAGCTTAAATTCTCTCAACTGTCTGGTGTCTGGAATGTCTTTCTCTTGTGTTTGCGTATCTCTGGTGAGGATATATAGCAATAGAACCTCTCCTTCATTGCTGGTGGGAATGCAAAATGGCACAGCTACCTTGAAGACAAATTTCTTAAAAAAGTCAAATTTCTTAAAAAAAAGTCAAATTTCTTAAAAAAAAAAAACACGGGTACAATATTGTACCAGTCAGTGTTCTCCAAAGAGACAGAACCAACGGGATATATGTATATATAAAAGGGAGTTTATTAGGGAGAACTGGCTCACATGGTTACAAGATTAAGTTCCATGATAGGCCATCAGCAAGCTGGGGATAGAGAGAAACCAGTAGTGGCTCAGTCCAAGTCTGAAAGCGTCAAAACCAGGGAAGCCAATAGTGCAGCCTTCAGTCTAAAGCCAAAGGCTCAAGAGTTCCCAGAAAGCTGCTGGTGCAAGTCCCAGAGTCCAAAGGCCGAAAAACTTGGAGTCTGATGTCCAAGAGCAGGAGGAATGGAAGCAAGTGTCCAGCACGGGAAGAAGAAAAAGACCCAGGACTCGGCCAGCCCACTTATCCCACCTTTTTCCACCAGCTTTGTTCTAGCTGTGCTGGCAGCAGATTGAATGGTGCCCAGCCACATTGAGGGTGGGTCTTCCTTTCCTAGTCCGCCGATTCACATGCCAGTCTTCTCTGGCAACAACCTCACAGACACTTCCAGAAACAATTCTTTACCAGCCATTTAGGCATCCTGCAATCCAATCCAGCTGACACTTAATATTAACCATCACACTTATGATTGCATAATGGGCTCCTTGTTTTTTACCCAAAGGAGTTAAAAACTTATGACTACACAAAAACCTACACACAAATGTTTATAACAGCTTTTTTCATAATTGCCAAAACTTGGAACCCACCAAAATGTCCTTCAGTAGGTGAGTGGATAGATAAATGCAGTATATCTACACGAAGGAATATGATTCAGCAATAAAAATAAATTAGTTTTCAAGCCATGAAAGACATGGAGGGAACTTAATGGCATATTACTATGCATTGTAAGATTGAAAGAAGCCAATCTGAAAAGGCTACATGTTATATAATTTCAACTATATGACATCCTGGAAATAGCAAAACTATAGAGACAGGAACAAGATCAGTGGTTGCCAAGGGTTAGGGAGATGGAGGGATGGATAGGTGGAACACAGAGAACTCTTAGAGCAGTAAGACTGCTCTCTGTAAGACACTGTAGTGGTGGATACCCGTCCTTACACGTTTGTCCAAATCCATAGGATGCACAACACCAAGAGTGAACCCTAAAGTAAACTATGGACTCCAGATGATAATGATGTATCAGTGTAGGTTCATCAATTATAATACATTTACTTTCTGGTGGAGGATGTTGATAATGAGGAGGACTGTGTGGAGGAAGGAGGTATATGACAAATCTCCATATTTTCTGCTCCATTTTGCTGTGAACCTAAAACTAATATAAAAAAGTCAATAAAAAGAATTGAAAGCAACCTAGAATGTCTGGAGTGGAGAGAGTGGTGGTGGGAGCTGATGGAGAAAGCTGGGCCTGGGGGTGAACTTATGCACCATACTGAGAATTTTGGCCTCCATCCTGAGAGTGGAGTAGAACTCACTGAGATTCCATGTTGGAAACTGAAGTGGATTGAGTTCCATTTTATAAAGATGATTATGGATGTGATGGGTAGAATGGACTGACAAGGGGACAAACACAGCTGCATGGGGACCAGCGAGGAGGCAATCGGAGAAGTTTCACAGCACAGACAATTATGAATATAGGAGAGAGAATGTGCAATATTGAAGAAATTCGTAAAAGTAATGCTATATTGGACATGGAGAGAAAAGTCACAGATACCTTCAGATTTAAGTCTTGAGCAAGAGGCTGTATGATGATCGCATTCACCAACATGGTGCCACAGGAGAGAAGCAGGGTTTCTCTGGGAACTGGGGTGGAAGATGAGCTCATGCTTTCAGCACATTGAGTTTGAGGTGCCACTTAGTCACCTATGCGGAGCTGTCAATAAGATAGTGGGATTTTATGCGTCTGGCTCTCAGAAAGAGGTGTGGACTAGAGATGGAGATTTTAGGATATTCAGTTCATAGATGGTGTCTAAATTCATGACACAGATAGGATTGCACAGGCAGAGTTTAGTGTGAAGAACAGGGTGAGGTGGTCCTCAGAGACAGCATTTAGGGTTAGAAGAGGTGGAGGTGGAAAAGGAGACAGGGGCTATCGAGGAGCTGAGAAGACAATGTTTGGGTTATGCGTCCTGCAAGCTGAGGTGTCCTGAGAGAGGAGACAGGGGCCCTGATAACCTGTTTTGGGGGTGGGGAGAAGAAATCGGCTTAAAGGAGATGAGGGAGTTACACCGACGAAGAAGCATGGACTGAGGCAGGGACAATAGCAGGTATGACGCAAAGACATAAGAATGAGCAGAGATTGATACAGGCAATTACAGATGAGTAAGAACCATGGGAGAGCAGGGTGCTGCATGAGGAGAGGCAAGAATTGAGGCTACAAAACAGGGGTGCAGGGCAGATCCTAAACAGCTCTCTGCTCTATTTTAGTCAAGTGTGGATTCTGCTGAAATCTGCTGTGCTACATTTGCATAGGGACAGAGCAGATCCCATTTGCAGGGACAGGAATTGCAGAGAGATGTAAGAAATAGCATGGACAGGAATTGCAGCTAGATATCTAGTACCGTACAAAGTTTAAAATTTTAAATTTCCATCAGGAAAGCACTATTCTTAGAGAAATAGATTATTAAAACTCATTGGTGATAGTCCAGATATGATTCATCAAAGTAGAAATGTCATTCCTTTAAAGATGTGAGTCACAGACATTGTTAGAAGTTGGTGCCACTGTGGCTGTTTTTGGAAACCACCATGTGTCTATATCCATTTTATGCATTTCACATACTAAAGTATATCCAAAATTATTGGTTGTTTCTCCTCAACCACTGGGCACACACTACCTTATCTGTCATAATACCATTAGAAGTGGGTTGTCATTGAATACAAATGCCTTTGTGATATGAAAAAATGTGATAAAAATATTGTCTTTCCAAATGGAAAACACCAATCAGAATTACCAAAACAAAAAAAGTACAAGACATCAATTCTTCTAGATGGATCATCTTAATACAGCCCAATTCTGTTTCAAAAATGTAAATATCCAGCCTGATTGCACGAGTAGCTCACTACTTGGCTATAATGAAGTTGTTCTCATGCATGGTGGAATTTGCTAAGGCAGTATAGCAAAAATGTGATCATCTGCCAGCATTTGCTACAAATAATTCTGTGAAATTTCCTGATATAATAGCAATTACCACTGGATTACTTCAAACACTAAACAGGATCACTTTTAGGTTGAGTTAAAAAAAAAGTGAAATGAGAATGGTGGGGCGTTGGTGGTGATTGTCAATCTCATCCCAGCCTGGATTGTTACAAAAGGGCCAGACAGAAAGCCTCTCTTTTCTGAGGCCTTCATCTAGGATCCAGACAGACAGGGGAGGCTCTGGGCTGAAACTGAAAACCTAGAAACACCCAGTCATCATCAGAGGCTCCACCACTCATCCCAACTCTGCTCCGGGGTAGACAGACAGACACTGTCTCCTCCACCTACACAGCTCAGTCACAGCTGCGGAGTTAATGCGGTGTTCCCAGATGAATAAAGCTCTTGGCATTTCTGCTCCTCCATGTAGATGCACATGAGTAAATGGAACATTTCTGTTCTTCCCTTCCCCTCCCTTCCTTTCCCTTCCCACCCCTTCCCTTCCCTCACCTCCCTTCCCCTTGTCTCCCCTTCCCTTCCTCTTCTTCCCTTTTCCCTTTTTCTTCCCCTCCCTTCCCTTCCCCTCCCTTCCCTTCCCCTCCCCTCCCTTCCCCTCCCTTCCCTTCCCACCCCTCCCTTCCCCTCCCCTCCCTTCCCCCTCTCTCCCCTTCCCTTCTTCTTCTTCCCTCTTCCCTTCTCCTTCCCCTTCCCCTCCCCTCCCCTTCCCTCCTTTCCCATCTCTTCCCCTCCCTTCCCTTCCCACCCCTCCCCTCCCCTCACCTCCCTTCCCCTTCTCTCCCCTTCCCTTCCTCTTCTTCCCTTTTCCCTTCTCCTTCCCCTTCTCCTTCTCCTTCTCCTTCCCCTCCCACTTCCCCTCCCCTTCCCTCCTTTCCTGTCTCTTCCCCTCCCTTTCCCTCCCCTCCTCTCCCTTCCTCCTTTCCCCCTTCTCCTCTCCCCTCCCCTCTCCCCTCCCTCCCCTCTCCTTCCTTCCTTCCTTTTTTTCCTTCCTCCTTCTATCCCTCCCTCCCTCTCCTATCCTCCCTTCATCTTCCTTCTTCTCTCCTTTCCTTTTTTCCTGCTACAAATATTTGAACATCCTATTGTGTCCTAAGTGCTGAGGATACACCAGTAAACAAATGGACAAAAATCCCTATCCTTATGGAATTCATCTTCTAGTATGGGAGGTAATTTAACATGATTGTCAGGCAGATTACATTTCCTTTGAAGTAAAGCCTGAAGACTTGAGTTGTAATCTTTTCCGTGGTCACTTGCTGTAGGATTTAAGTCACTTCATGTCTCCAAGCCTTAGTTTACAAGATACCGAGGAGGATTAAGTGTTTGTCAGTTAATCAGTGCTCCATAAGTGTGTGTGATGAAGCATGCAGACATAACTGAAGCTGCAGCTCTAGTAAGCTTTAAGGCATTTAAACAATGGTTGGATTTGTAAATCCTATAATCCAATATTCTGTGTGTGGGCTCCTTTGTCCTTAAGATGAGACATGATTTCCAAATTAAGGTTGAAGAACTTTGAAATTCATTTCCTGGGGTTATGCCCAAACCAGTCTGTCTTTGAGAAATCCTACCATCTAGAAGTGGCTGAGTTTCTGACTGGGTTGTGGTCACTGTGGCCTCCAGTTCTATTCAATTTGCTCTCTTGGGAAATGTGCCAAAGACTCCACCAGAAGCTCATCATTTCCGTCATTGCTGATGTTCTCAATGCCACAGATCATTTTGGAGACAAAATGACACTGCATTTTACAGCAAACCCTTATTAGTAAAGGGAATTAAGTAAGAAGCTAAGGCAGGACTCATTTTACGTGCACATTAGGGCAAGGCTTTTGTCCTTTGTTTCCAGTTGCTTCCAAGTTACAATAATTTCCCTAATTTGACAACATGATGTTAGAAGATGCAGATAATTTCCTTTAGGCCTCTAAAATTTGCTCACCTAGGAATCCCTGCCTGTCCTGGACTTTTCTGTACTTCATCCTAAACCCGACCCTTCTCTTGCCTAGACAAACCTTGGTATCCAGTCCTCTGCCCACTCTTGTCAACAGCACCCAAATCCTGCCCAAAGCCAGTGAGAGCCTCTGAGTTTTCCCACTGTGGTGTGGGATGTTTGGATTTGTCTATTTTAAAATGTTTTAATTCACTTTGTGCTTTGATTTTATGTAGACAGGGAGATGGTCATTCTCTGAATATTCTGATTTTCCACTTGAAAATAATTACTATTGTGCAAAGATGGTAAAGCTAAACTATTTCAACCAATCAATTAGAATATCCATTTTATGAGCTGTTACATATTTTAGAAGATAAATGAATTAAAACAAGGCTAACATCAGGAAATTTTTCACATGACACGTATTTATTACACACCCTCTGAATGAAGACATTGTATTGGGCCCTAATTTTTCCGGCCATTGTGCTCAGCGTGGCCTGTGGGGACTGATTTGTCATCCAGGCCAAGATAGACACGGCTCCTGTCGTCATGGAGCTTGTCTTGGAGGAGAGGCATTGATCAGAAATGAAGTGGATTTTTTAAGGGGGCCAGTATTCATTCAGGGTTAGCTCAACTCATTCCTGTCTGACCCCTGACCTGGGAGGGGCTGAGAGATGCCCCAGATGGTGTTACCAAAGTAAAAAGGTAAACAAACATTTTAGGAAGCTTTTTTTTTTTTTTTTTTTTTTGAGATGGAGTCTCGCTCTGTCGCCCAGGCTGGAGTGCAGTGGCCGGATCTCGGCTCGCTGCAAGCTCCGCCTCCCGGGTTCCCGCCATTCTCCTGCCTCAGCCTCCCAAGTAGCTGGGACTACAGGCGCCCGCCACCTCACCTGGCTAGTTTTTTGTTGTTTTAGTAGAGACGGGGTTTCACCATGTTCGCCAGGATGGTCTCGATCTCCTGACCTCGTGATCCGCCCGTCTCGGCCTCCCAAAGTTTAGGAAGCTTTTAACATGGGTTGAAACAAATTCAGTTCACCAGAAGCCCATTCCCAATTTAATCCAGTTCATTGAGGTGTTATATGAACCCAAATATGCTTTTTGGCAAGCGTCCGTATTTGCAAAGATGCCAGTGGTATATTTCCTTTGACCTGGAAATCTGGTGAGGTTGATAACACAAGAATTGTTGGTCCTTATTTTACCATTAAGTAGAAACATGGCTTCTGAGTATTTCCTGTTGGCACAGCCCTGTTCTCCCTGCGATGGAGTTTTTAAAAAATTGACATGAAAATGATTGGCCTTGATTATGGAGTTAAAATGGAGAAGTTTCAGTAAATACAAGTGCACAGGATGTAGATTTTCCAGAGGGAGGTCCTCAGAGCCGAGGCAGATGTAAGCAGCCTCAACTGGCCACTGGGTTTAGTGTGGCCTGTGGGGGCTGATTTGTCATCCAAGCCATCGGTGTGGGTAGCTGAAGAAATTCCCACAAGCTACAGACCACGGTTGACTCTCATGGTTTGTATTCGGTACTACGGAAGGCATTTCCTCCGAGATGATTCACTGAGGGAATCTAATATACTGCGGGGTGATGGGGCTGGTCTCTGACATTTTCATTACTGTATTAATTTTGCGGCTTCCCGACTCCTATCAGCTCCCACACGTACACAGCTGGCTGCCGTTTCCCTTCATTCCAAACATGTATAACATTTATTTAAAAAAAAACAACTCCAGAGCAGAAATGTACATTAATCCCTTCAAAATTCCATTCAGTTAGTTTTGGCCTGCTCTTCCAGCTTCCCACTCTGTGAATGAGCGACTTTGAGCCTGAAGGCCTTTGCAGTCCAGACTCTGCAGCTCTGTGTCGCTGGGGTCCCACCATGTCACAAGCTTCTTTGCAGACACCCATGTGAAATGCAGACAAGACTCTGCCCAAGGTTCCCGTGGACTGTCAGAGTGGGGACAACAGAAATCACAGGGACAAAGTTCACTTCTTATTTTTTTCTGCAATGTGTAATGAAGTTTTTGTGTCAGAACAAATGACCGTGTGGAGAGCCAGCCCCATACGGACTCCAAAGCTGGTGTTTGGAATGAGGGGCTTTGGCTTGCTGGCTTCCTTTATATCCTGTGTCCCCACCAAGCCACAGACCTTTTGTCTCTTTCCATGGCTCCCCTTCCACCTGACAGCGGTGTCCCTGCTGACCCCCAACCTGTGTTCTGTGTCTCCCTCTCTGTCCTAAGCACCTTGACCCTACAAGCGTCTCCATCTTTTGTGGCATCGGCATCTGTCTTCTGCGTCCTTCCCATCAGCCACATACTCCTATATAGCTCTCGTCCTAAAACAAACAAACACCACCACCAGCAAGCTTCTTGAACTCCACAGATTACCCAGCTCCCTCTCGTTTCTCAGCTCTATGTCTCAGCCAAACCCCTCCTTCTAGCCTCTCTTTAAACTGCTGTCATCAGGCTCTGACCCCACCGCAATGTCCTTTTTACCCACCACCAGTACGCTCCATGCCATGACTCTGTCCTCATCTTACCTAAGCTACCAGTGGACTTTAGTACCCTTGGCCTCCTCTAAAACCTTTCTTCTCCCAGCTTCCATGACTCCACGCTCTCCTGGTTTTCCCCAGAGTGGGAAGCCTTCCATCCCATTCACAGCAAAGCCCGGCCAGCTCTAGCCCAGGTCCGTCTCTGCTCTCACCTCCCTCTCCCCATCCTGCCTGGTGTCCCCTGACTTGGAGGGAGCATGCATGCTGTTGCTGTGGTGAAGGGTGGACCGCGGGGGAGGTAACGGTGGAGCCCAAACAACCATCACATCTGAGTGCAGTAGGAGGTAAAATGAGAGTGTTCCCCAGCTCCGATCTCAAGTAAAAACGTTCCAGCAAAGGACCTGGGACTTAGGTATGCAAATACAGGTTACAAATGTAATATGTGCTATGAAGCGAAGGCTCTTTCCATATTTAAATACACTATAAAACAATTCTGAAACAATGTGACTAGGTTATACTCAAAACGATAGTGCAGGAGGCACCCCTCTTTCTTTAAAATTGCCTGCTTAAAGGTAGGTCATAAAATGAATCACTGGTCAGCATTTTGGCAGCCATGCTGGGGCTATGCTCCCAAGCACTGGCCTCATTTGCCTTCTTTGGAAACGAGTTGCAACTTAACTCAAGCTGAGCCAGGCAGCCTGTTAGCAATTACAATGCAATACTATAAGCTTAATATCCTGTTAAGGGACTTTAAAAATCCGATCATCACTCAGAAAGCCTAGTAGTCAAGCGAGAGTTGTCAGAGCAAAATGGAACAATCCAAAACCCAGAGCGAAGCTTTGTAATTTTGTAGCAGGACAAGCAGCAGACAAATCCCCTCAGACACTGAGTTAAAAAAGGAAGGGTTTTAGTCGGCCGGGAGCTTCGGTAAAATTCACCGTCTCCAAAAACCGAGCTTCCCGAGTGAGCATTCCTGTCCCTTTTAAGGGCTCACAACTCTAAGGGGGTCTGCTTGAGAGGGTCGTGATCATTGAGCAAGCAGTGGGTATGTGACTGGGGGCTGCATGCACCTGTAATCAGAAGGGAACAGAACAGGACAGGGTTTTCACAGTGCTTTTCCATACAATGTCCGGAATCTATAGATAACATAACGGGTTAGGTCAGGGGTCGATCTTTAACCAGGCCCAGGGCGTGGCACCAGGCTGTCTGCCTGTGGATTTCATTTCTGCTTTTTAGTTTTTACTTATTCTTTCTTTGAAGGCAGAAATTGGGCATAAGACAATATGGGGGGTGGTCTCTTCCCTTACTTTAGTCCACTGAACAGACTGGAAAAAGTGAGCCCATTTCAACAGATATGATGAATTTGTTAAGTTCGTATTACTCTCACCTTTAACAATAAAAATCTTTGGCTTTTTACTAAAAATGTATGGAGAAAACATTCTAGTTTCTGTCACATGTCAGGACTGACAGAATAGAGATCTACAGCACTACTTGGTTATTAAAATGATGAATATGAGTAGAAAGCCACCATTACCCTAAACACAGCACAATGGTGGCAGTTTTCCTCTTGCTTAGGCATTTGGTAGTTGGAGAAAATGGAAAACTGCGTCAACATACATGCTTTTTATTGCAGCAAAGAATATTATACATAGCATAAAACTTACCACTTTAATCACTTTTGAGTGTAAAATTCAGTGACATTAAGCCTTCATATTTTTTTTGGAACTTTTATTTTAGGTTCGGGGGTACATGTGCAGGTTTTTAATATAAGTAAACTGGTGTAATGAGGGTTGTTGTATAGGTTATTTGGATACCCTGGTACTAAGGCTAATACCCAATTTTTAAAAAATTCTCTCACTCCTCCCACTCTCCACCCTCAAGTAGGCTCCTCCCACTCTCCACCCTCAAGTAGGCTCCTCCCACTCTCCACCCTCAAGTAGGCTCCTCCCACTCTCCACCCTCAAGTAGGCTTCTCCCACTCTCCACCTTCAAGTAGGCTCCTCCCACTCTCCACCTTCAAGTAGGCTCCAGGGTCTGTTGTTCCCCTCTTTGTGTCCATGTGTTCTCATCATCCCACTTATAAGTGAGAACATGCAGTATTTGGCCTTCTGTTCCTGTGGTATAGTTTGCTACAGATGACGGCCTCCAAAAGACATGATCTCATTTTTTATGGCTGCATAGTATTCCACAGTGTGTATGTACCACATTTTCTTTATCTAATCTGTCACTGATGGGCATTTAGGTTGATTCCATGCCTTTGCTATTGTGAACAGTGCTGCATTGAACATCTGTGTGCATGTGGCTTTGTGGTAGAATGATCTATATTCCTTTGGGTATATACCTGGTAATGGAATTGCTGGGTTGGATGGTAGTTCTGTTTTTGTCAACTTGAGGAATTGCCACACTGCTTTCCACAATGGCTGAACTAATTTACACTCCCACCAACAGTGTATAAGCATTCCCTTTTCTCTGTAACCTTGCAAGCATCTGTTATTTTTTGACATTTTATTAATAGCCATTCTGACTGGTGTGATATGGTATCTCATTGTGATTTTGATTTGCATGTCTTTAATGATCAGTGATATGGCTTTAATTTCGGTTCCCACCCAAATCTCATGTTCAATTGTAATCCCCAATGTTGGAGGTGGGGCCTGGTGGGAGATGACTGGATCATGGGGGTGGATCCTTCATGAATGGTTTAGCACCATCCCCTTGGTGCTGTTCTTGTGATGGTGAGTGAGTTCTCATGAGATCTGGTTGTTTAAAAGTGTGTTGCACCATCACCCTCTTTCTCTTGCTCCTACTCTGGCCATGTGATGTGCTCACTCCCCCTATACTTTCCACTATGATTATAAGTTTCCTGAGGCCTCCCCGGAAGCTGAGCAGATGCCAGTATCATGTTTCCTGCACAACCTTCAGAACCATGAGCCAATTAAACCTCTTTTCTTGACAGATTACTCAGTCTCTGATATTTCTTTAGAGCAATGTAAGAATGGACTAATGCAATCTGTGATATTGAGCTTTTTTTCATATGTTTGTTGGTTGAATGTATGTCTTCTTTTGAAAAGTGGCTGTTCATGTCCTTTGCTCACTTTTTTAATGGTACTATTTTTTCTTGTAAATCTGTTTAAGTTCCTCGTAGATGTTGGATATTAGACCTTTGTCAGTTACATCATTTGCAAATATTTCCTCCCATTCTGTAGGTTATCTGTTTACTCTCTTGATAGTTTCTTTCACCGTGTGGAAACTCTTAAGTTTAATTAGATCCCATCTGCCAACTTTTGCTTTTGTTGTGAATGCTTTTGGTGTCTTCATCATGAAATCTTTACCTGTTCCTATGTCCAGGATGGTATTGCCTAGGTTGTCTTCCAGGGCTTTTATAGCTTTGGGTTTTACATTTAAGTCTTTAATTGATCTTGAGTTGATTTTTGTATGTAGTGTAAGGAAGGCATCCAGTTTTAATTTTCTGCATTTAGCTAGTCTGTTATCCAATCACCATTTATTAAATAGGAAGTCATTTCCCCATCACTTTTTTTTTTTGTCAACTTTATCAAAAGTCAGATGGTTGTAGGTCTGTGGCCTTATTTCTGGGCTTTCTATTTTGTTCCATTGGTCTGTGTGTCTGTTCTTGTGCCAGTGCCATGCTGTCTTGGTTATGGTAGCCCTGTAGTATAGTTTGAAGTTGGATAGTGTGACACCTACAGCTTTGTTCTTTTTATTTAGGATTGCCTTGGCTATTCAGGCTCTTTTTTGGTTCCATATGATTTTAAAATAGTTTTTTCTAGTTCTGTGAAGTATGTCATTGGTAGTTTCATAGCAATAGCATTGAATCTGTAAATAGCCTTTCGCAGTATGGCCATTTTAATGATACTGATTCTTTCTATCTATGAGCATGGGATGTTTTCCATTTTTTGTGTCATCTCTGATTTCTTTGAGCAGTGTTTTGTAAGTCTCATTGTAGAGATCTTTCACCTCCCTAGTTAGCTGTTTCTAGGTATTTTATTCTTTTTGTGGCAATTGTGAATGGATTGCATTGCTCATTTAGCTCTCAACTTGGCTGTTGTTGGTATATAGGAATGCTAGTGATTTTTGTGCATTGATTTTTGTATCCTGAAACTCTACTGAAATTGTTTATCAGTTGAAGGAGATTTTGGACTGAGATTGTGGGGTTTTCTAGATATAGGATCATGTGATCTGCAAATAGGGATCATTTAATAGGAGTGGTAAGAGATGGCATCCTTGTCTTGTGCTGCTTTTCAAGGGAAATGCTTCCAACTTTTCCCCATTCAGTATGATGTTGGCTGTGGGTTTGTCATAGATAGGCTCTTATTATTTTGAGGTGTGTTCCTTCAATCCCTAGTTTATTGAGAATTTTTAACATGAAGAGATGTTGATTTTTATCAAAAGCCTTTTCTGCATCTATTGAGATAATCATGTGGTTTTTGTCATTAGTTTTGTTTATGTGCTCAATCACATGTCTTGATTTGCACATATTGAACCAACCTTGCATCCCAGGATGAGGCCTTGCTTGATCATGGTGGATTAGCTTTTTTATGTGCTGCTGTATTCAGTTTGCAAGTATTTTGTTGAGGACTTTTGTATCAATCTTCATCAAGTGTACTAGGCTGAAATATTCCTTTTTTGTTGTGTCTCTGCCAGGTTTTGGTATCAAGATGATGCTGGCCTCATAGAATGAGTTGAAGAGGAGTCCTCAATTTTTTGGAATAGTTTCAGTAGGAATGGTACCAGTTCTTCTTTGTATGTCTGGTAGAATTTGGCTGTGAATCCATCTGGTCCTGGGCTTTCTTGGTTGGTAGGCTATTTATTACTAATTCAATTTCAGAGCTCATTATTTGTCTGTTCAGGGAATCAATTTCTTCCTATTTCAGTCTTGGGATGGTGTATGTGTCCAGGAATTTATCCATCTCTTCTAGATTTTCTAGTTTGTGTGCATAGAGGTGTTCATCATAGCTTCTGATGGTTATTTTTATTTATATGGGGTCAGTGGTAATATCCCCTTTGTCATTTCTAATGGTGTTTATTTGGATCTTCTCTCTTTTCTTCTTCATTAGTCTAATTAGTGGCCTATCTTATTAATTTTTTCAAAAAACCAACTCCTGTACTTACTATCTTTTGAATGGTTTTTCAGGTCTCAATTTCCTTTAGTTCAGCTCTGATTTTGGTTATTTCTTGTCTTCTGCTGGCTTTGAGGTTGGTTTGCTTTTGCTTCTCTAATTCTTTCAGTTGTGATGTTAGGTTGTTAATTTGAGATCTTTCTAACTTTTTGATGTGGGTGTTTAGTGCTATAAATTTCCCACTTAACACTACCTTAGCTTTGTCCCAGAGATTCTGGTATGTTTTATTTTTGTTCTCATTAGTTTCAAAGAACTTCTTGATTTCTGCCTTTATTTTATTATTTTCGCAAAAGTCATTCAGGACCAGGTTGTTTTATTTCCATGTAATTGCATGGTTTTGAGAGTTTTTTTTTTTTTTAGTATTGACTTCTATTTTTATTGCACTCTGGTCTGAGAGTGTGTTTAGTATGATTTCAGTCCTTTTGCATTTGCTGAGGATTGTTTTATGTCTGATTGTGTGGTTGATTTTAGAGTACGTGTGCTATGTGGTGATGAGAAGAATGTATGTTCTGTTATTTTTGAGTGGAGAGTTCTGTAGAGGGCTATCACATATATTAGGTACAATGTTGAGTTCAGGTCCTGAATATTTTTGGTCGTTTTCTGCCTCAGAGATCTGTCTGATCTGTCTAATATTGTCAATGGAGTGTTGAAGTTTCCCACTATTATTGTGTGAGAGGCTAAGTCTCTAAGAACTTGCTTTATAAATCTGAGTACTCCTGTGTTGGGTAAATATGTATTTAGGATACTTAGATCATCTTGTTAAATTGCATCTTTCATTGTTATGTAATGTCCTTCTTTGTCTTTTTTGATCCTTGTTGGTTTAAAGTCTGTTTTGTCTGAAATTGGGGTTGCAACCCCTGCTTTTTTTCTGATTTCCATTTGCTTGGCAGATTTTCCTCAATCTCTTTATTCTGAGCCATGTGAGATGGGTCTCTAGAAGATAGCATACAATTGAGTCTTACTTTTTTATCCAGACTGCCTCTCTGTGCCTTTTAAATGGGGGCATTTCATCCATTTACATTCAATGTTAGTATTGATATGTGTGGATTTGATCCTGTCATTGTGTTGTTAGCTGGTTGTTATGCTGGCTTGTTTATGTGGTTGCTTTATAGTGTCACTGGTCTGTGTACTTAAGAGTGTTTTTGTATTGGCTGGTAATTGTCTTTCCTTTCCAATTTGGTGCTCCTTTCAAGACTTCTTGTAAGGCAGATCTGGCGCTAATGAAGTCGCTCAGCATTTATTTATCTGAAAAGGATCTTATTTCTTCTTTTCTGAGGAAACTTAGTTTGATTGGATATACAATTCTTGGTTAAAGATTTCTTTTCTTTTAGAATGTTGAGGCCAAGTGCGGTGGCTCACACCTGTAGTCCCAGCACTTTGGAAGGCCAAGGCAGGTGGATCATGAGGTCAGGAATTCGAGACCAGCCTGACCAACATGGTGAAACCCCATCTCTACTAAAAACACAAAAAAATTAGTCAGGTGTGGTGGCAGGCGCCTGTAATCCCAGCTGCTCAGGAGGCTGAGGCTGAAAATTCAACCCGGGAGGCGGAGGTTGCAGTCAGCCGAGATCGCACCACTGCACTCCAGCCTGGGTGACAGAGCAAGACTCCATCTCAAAAAAACCAACAAAAAAAATGTTGAATATAGGTCCACAATCTCTTCTGGCTTATAGAGTTTCTGCTGAGAGGTCCACTGTTAGCCTGATGGGGTTCCCATTGTAGGTGACCTGCCCTTTCTCTCTAGCTATCTTTAACATTCTTTCTTTCATCCTGACCTTGGAAAATCTGATGATTTTGTGTCTTGGGGATGATCATCTTGTGTAGAATCTTACAGTGGTTCCCTGTATTTCCTGAATTTGACTGTTGGGCTCTCTGACAAGGTTGGGGAAGTTTTCATGGACGACATTCTGAAATATGATTTCTAAGTTGTTTGCTTTCTCCTCGTTCCTTTCAGTGATTCCAGTGATTTGTAGATTTGGCTTCTTTTCATAATCCTATATTCCTTAGAGATTTTGTTCATTCCTTTTAATTATTTTTTTTTCTTTATTTTTGTCTGACTGTCTTATTTCAGAGATCCAGACTTCAACTTGCGAGATTCTTTCCTCAGCTTGATCAAAGTGTACATTTTCACATATTTATCTAACCTATGGAATTCTTGTGAGCATTTTTATATCGTAACACAAGTTCTTGAAACAAAATAGGTCATTATTCTATGTATTCACCTGAACTTAAATATAAGGATTTATAACTGTAAACTAATCACTCTATCTGTTGAATTAACAATTCAACAGATTTTACAATTTTAAAACCACATAATTTAACAATTTAACAATTTTAAAACCACATAATTTTGAGCTGTAATTTAGGAAAACATGTGTGCATGCAGTCCTGTCTTCTAAACAAATACAGGTTCCCTCCCTTAAGTTCCATCGTGTTTGAGTCTAAAGCCGTCGATAAAGGTTACTATCATCATACCTGCGGTAGAGGGTTGAGCTGGCATTTTTGTGCTCCAGGTCACAGCTGTGTTCACAGCTATTAAATTTCGCAAGTTGAAAGTATGTTGAGTGTAGGAGTTTCTGGATATTAAATATGATCCAACATCTCCCGTGAAAATTGAGTATGATAGGTGGATAATCAGGAGATCTAAATAGATAGATGATAGATCCATAGATAGATGATTAATGGATGGACACACGGGTGGATGAAAAGATAGACAGATGGAGGTAGATAGAGGATGGATAGATAGATAGATAGATAGATAGATAGATAGATAGATAGATAGATGATAGATAGACAGACAGACAGATGGATAACCTAGGACTAACTGTAGGAGGAAAACCAGGTATACCTGCATTTCTGTGAAAGTGACTTGTTTGTTTATTTTCTCCTGAGGGATCTTCTAATTCATGCACTTGATCAAGTGTCTCCCTTCTGCTACTGGCAAGCACAGAACCATATTTAATCTCACATCTGTCAAGTGTAAGCTCATAGGCTGCATTTCAGGTGCTGACTTCACTACTGGATGACATTATTTTATTATTTGTTCACATCTTATATGTGATTTTTCATTTTATTTAGCCCGGTGTTTATGTTTGTAAACTGTAATTTATAAAAGGAAAAGGGATTGGGAGAAGAGACAGAAATGCTGGAAAATGAAGGGAGGCCACCACCAGTCAGACACAGCACTTCTCCGGGTCCCCGTCCTTCCTTCCCAATGCCTCCATTTTGCAAATGAGGAAACCAAGGCACGCAGAGGATGACAAGCTGCCCGAAGTCACACAGAGTATGGTGAGCTGCCGGAGGTCATGCAGAGGATGGTGAGCTGCCCGAGGGCATGCAGCCTAGTAAATGTTGAATCTGGATTTCACCCAGACTCGCCGACACTAGCGGTCACGATCAGGTTGTGGTCACCATGCCTTCGTCTCTCCCCATGATCAGGTTGTGGTCACCATGCCTTCGTCTCTCCCCAGACATCAGGGTTATCTCAGGACCCCGCTCAGGCAGCTGCCTCATTCTCAGTATCATCTCTCACCATGACCTTTGTACCTGTTGACTGTGGTGAGACATGCCGGGCCCACTGGCCATTTCTGGACTTCCTTACCTTCATTCAGTCACTTCCTCTCTGCAAATGCTTTTCCTTTGACAGATTTTTCATCCTTCAAACCCCAGCTGAAAAACTGGCTTCTCAAATCTTCCCTGGGACTTGGTAGGTTTTCTTGTCTTTGCTGAGTCAGTGAATGGGAGGATAGACATTTTCAACAGGAGGCTGCGTGCTGTGTGCTGGGAACAACCTCTCCCAGGCTGCGAAGCTCTAAAGATGCACTGAAGGCGAAGTGCTCAGCTCCCAGCCACCTGAGAAGCCAGGGTGTGGGGTCCCTTGGGGTGTATGAGAAGTTGCATTCACATGTCAGGAGACCTTTTACTGTCACGAACCAGTAGGTCCCAGGTGTTGAAATTTGCATGGAGACAGGGTCCAGTGGGCTTGTATTTCCCTATGTTTCAGAGGCGTTTGCTCCCTAGTTGACCAGCATAGCAGGGGCCCACCCTGGAATGACTGCGGGAGCCGGTCCTTATACTGCATCTTCATCTGCTCTGGTGCTTCAGTGTATGTCATTTTTCACGGCAAAACAGTCCCATTTCCCCTCTATCTACAGAACTGCTGGGCTTAGGGCTAGATCCCCCAGTTGTAATCAATTCTCTGCCACAGAGACCTGAACACACAGAGGCTTCCCCATCCTTTCTGCTGCTCACTTTCTGCTGAAGATGATCTCAGACCCTCCCCTCCAATGCCACTGAGGGCTGAACAGACTCTCCTCAGCTCTCCTAGATAGTAAAGTCCAGGTCTCACTTGCTAGAGAGCAGGGGAGGTGGTTGGGGGGCACAGGCGGCACCCTCCTACTGTGCACACTACAGCACTAAGCACAGACCCCACTGACCACTGGAGCTGGCAGCAGTATTTGCCATTGGAGGAATAATGGTAGATGGCAGGCTGGGTGAGAAATGGATATGCAATTGTCAACTCTGCAGAGCACATGCACTGAAACAGTCTTAACAGGACATTGGAATAGTTACGGAGATCAATGAAGATAGGATGGCAGCTACTTTGCAGGTGAGTTGTTGAGGTGGAGGGGCCCAGGGTCAAACGCAAGTCAGGGAGAGTCGGAGCCTGCTCCTGGGAGTGAGAAGATACCTGTGCCTTCACCCTCAGGACACATTTGCAGGCATGTCCCCGTCTTTCCAGAGAAGGTAATGGTGAGAGAGAGGAATGACCTTTTCTGGGACAGGAGCTGAGCAGCCCTAGCCTCCTCTCTCCAGGCAGAACGCATGACCACCAAGGATTCTGCCAGTAGGCGCCACAACACAGACTTCCAGGCCAGTTTCCTTCCCACTTGGCAGGGAACCACCCAGAATGGAAAAATAATTCAAACTTCAATTCAGAGTGTTGTGACCAGCATTTTACAGATGAAAGCACAGTGAAAAAGTCCTAGGAAACTGGGTAGCCCCTTTGCCTATGTTCGTAGGGAGAAATACTAATATTTACTGAATCCTTTCAAACATAAGACGGCTATTTGTCTTCAGTGGCTTCATTTACATATTCATTAATTGGGATTTCTTTTCACAGAACTGAGATTATTTATTATCCAAGTGAATAAATATTACAGCTCAAAGCATTTAATCACACGATAATTGCATCTGGCTGACTGATGGTTATTTTCTTTGTTTATACTCAATGCTGTGCTTGGGGCAGGTGTTATGTTTAGGAAGCCTCTTTATTGTTTGAATTGAAGGACGTGGAAAACAGGGAAAAGAGCAGAGGTGTGGGGCGAGGCATGCCTGGGATGCATGAGCTCCTGCCTTTGGGAATGCTGACACGCTGGAGAACTTTTCTTGGTCTCACATCACAGATAATACATCAGTAATCTCAGTCTCAGAGGGTTGTTGTAAGAGCTACCTAATGATGCATACAGAATGTCAGTGTCGGGCACGATGGCTCACATCTGTAATCCCAGCACTTTGGGAGGCCGAGGTGGATGGATCACCTGTGGTCAGGAGTTCCAGACCAGCCTGGCCAACATGGTGAAACCCCATCTCTATTAAAAATACAAAAATTAGCCGGGTGTGGTGGCAGGCGCCTGTAGTCCCAGCTACTCAAGAGGCTGAGGCAGGAGAATCACTTGAATCCAAGAGGCGGAGGTTGCAGTGAACTGAGATCATACCACTGCACTCCAGCCTGGGCAACAGAGCGAGAGTCCGTCTCAAAAAAAAAAAAAAAAAAAAAAATCAGTAGCTACCTTGCAAATGAGGATGCTCGACTCTTCTAACTAGGGTAGGATTCCGCATGTGTAGGTTGTGGGCTCAGTGTGTTCATGGCCTAGCTCTGTTATTCCCAACACTGCTTTTGTGGAGCAGGGTCCAGTCATCATCTCCTTTTACAGAGATGGGGACTGACTTTCCTAACATCCCACAACCAGCTTTGGGCTGAGCTGGGAGTGGAACCTGGCAATGTGGACCCAGAGTCTGAGCTCTTTGCCTCTCTAGGATCACATGCAAATAAGGGGTCTGGGCAAGTGTGAGGCTGTCCCCTGCAGCCTGCCCAAGAGGACACAGTAGGAGGCAGGGTCAGAGAACGAGGGCAGACCCGAGTCTCTGGGCACCAGGGGAAGAGGGTCCCAGAGGGGTAGAGGAAAGTGAGGAGGGGGCAGCAGAGGTGAGGGAGAGAAGGCAGGATCTTCTCAGGGTCCCCCAAGACCCCCACTGAAGGAGCTTCTGGGAGTTCCTTGCACTCTGTGAAGAGGCCCCTCCTTCCAAATCCCTGCTCACCAGCACTGACCGCTCAGCCAATGCTGGATCCAGGGTGTCCAATTGGAAACTATTTCAAGAGTTGTCCTTGATACATTAGAGACGAGGTCTGGAAACTTCCAGAAGAGGCAAAGGCCTTACCCAACATGACAGCTTCTGAGATATTTTCTTTGGCATACAGTACTTAGTAGTTGATCCAAACTTATCATCATTCATTCCTAACAATTCCAAAAAGTGCACCAAGTATAGAGATGACATTGAACCTGGGCAGCCAGAGGGCTCTATGAAAAAGCTATTTCCATAGAAATAGGCTCTTTACCTTAGAAACTGCATGAGGTCACTTGGAACAGAAATAGAACTTTTTTTACCTTATTTGTTCCAGAATAAAGTGTCTTTCAGGCATTTCTGTTGATTTTTAGATGAATAAAAAAAGCTCTGTTGTTATGTGTAAAGATGAAAAGCATAGAAAGTCCTCACTGTGCTTATGTACCTTAATGGTCTTCCCAAAGAAAATTGTTAATCATTTTTTTTTTTTTTTTTTTTTTGCCGATGAAGTATAATGACTAAATATCAAAGAAAAATAAGATTCATGATATACAGCATGAAAAACAATATATTTGGTGAAAAGAAAATCTATAAACCTATAAGCCAAATGATTTGTTGCACATGATTATGGATATTTTGTCTGTGTCTTTTCCCAAGGATATTTCATTTTCTTATAGAGAATTGGAGAGAAAAACTATTTTTAACAATATGTTTATCATAAAAGTAACAACTATTCCTTAAGGAAGACTGGAAGAATAGAGTACAAAAGACAAGTTAAGGGCCAGGTGCAGTGGCTCACACCTGTAATCCCAGGACTTTGGGAGGCCGAGGCAGGCAGATCACCTGAGGTTGGGAGTTCAAGACCAGCCTGACCAACAGGGAGAAACCCCGTCTCTACTAAAAAAAAATACATTCATTTCCATGTCATCGAATTGGCTATAACCCATCACTTCCATCATTAATATTTGCTGTAAAATCTTCAAGTGTCTGTCCATATATGGATGTGCCAGTCGACTCTCAAACATCACAGGGGTTAGGGGTGCTGATCCTTGGGTAGTTGAACATCTGAGTGTAACTTTTGAGTTCCCAAAAAACCTAATTACTAGTAGTCTATTGTTAACTAGTATTCTTACCAATAACATACAAGGTCAATTAGCACATATTTTGTATGCTTTATACATTATATACTGCATTTATTAAAGTAAGCTAGAGAAAAGAAAATGTGATTAAGACAATCATAAGGAAGAGAAAATACACCTACGATTTGTTAAGTGGAAGTGGATCATCCTAAAGGTCTTCATTCTCATCATCTGCACGTGGAGTAGGCTGGGGAGGAGGAGACGGAGGAGGGGTAGTTTCTGCTTTCTCAGGGGTGGCAGAGACGGAAGAAAATCCATGCGTGAACCTACCCGCACAGTTCAAACCCGTGTTGTTCAAGGGCCAAATGCATTGTTCTTCTACTTAATGTTGGAGGGGAACTATTTCCTCAACTGACTCTCCATCAGCACAATTCCTGTAACGTTTGCATGGAATCCCATTACTTGGCCTTTCCATGGCTTATTTATTTATTTTTGGTCATGCAGACTTCTTCCAGTTTTTCACTATTTCAACGGTGAGGTGGTGACCAATTTTGTCTCCATGACTGACTACCTTTTAGACTAATTTTCTAGAAGGCTTTCAGCTGGGCCAGAGGACGTGTGACCACATTGCTCTCTCCAAGGTTTAAACCAAATTGCCTTCTCCCCATTAGAGAATAGTGAAGTCCACTTCTCTGTTTTGCCAACCAAAACATTCATTCATCTTTTTTCCTTTTTTACCCAGTATTTTGGAAATGATCATCTTAATTATTTTAAATTTGATAAATGAAACATTTTTCATGTGTTTATTTTTCCCTTGCATTTTACCTTTGTCATCAAATAGTTTGCCTTTTAAAGAATTTGTATATATTTATCTTTGCCTTCATGATTTATAAATGATTTTGACATAAGAATATCAAACCTTTGCCATTTATTTTGATGCAATTCTTCCTACTTAGTTATTTGTCTTTAAACTTGATTATGGTGTTTCTAGATATGCAAAACATAATTTATGTAGAAAATCATTTTCTCTATGGTTTTTTGCCTGAAATTTTGTTTTGAGCGGTTTTTGTCACCCTTGGATATTATAAAGTCAGCTAAGTCTTCTGTAGTAATTTATGTTTTTGTATTAATACCTTTAATTATTTAAGATATTTTATTTAATGTATTTTAAGTTGGAGAAACAAAGACATAATTTGTAGGTCTAGTGTGTAGCTAGAACATTTTTTGGGAAATAGTTTTCCTGGTAGCCTCCTTTACCTGTTCATTTCAAGTATCACATTTCTCTACCATTTATATGGGAAATGAATTCCTGACAGCGTCACAAAGCTGATGTGAACCCATGGGCACTGAAACACGCTTTCTGGTCACATGCGACCCTGCACGCTCCTCTTTTCTAGGAGAGGAGTTAAAGAAAGTCAGGGACTCTGGACAGATCTGATTTTTCCTTTGCCCCTGATATGCCAGGTGGCTGTGAGTGAGTGTTCTAGCTTTTCTCAGGTCCAGTCTCCTCATCTACAACAATGAGAGGCAGGACATTAGATATTTCTGTTACCTTTGGCTTGAAAGACCCAGGATGCTGGACCCAAGAGGCCAGATGGTGTGAGGCGAGAGGAGCCCAGGAGCGGGCTGGAGGCCTTGGGGAGCTGGTGGAGGGATCGTCAGCTCCATGAGTCAGTGCTGTGGCGGGTGCCCAAACCAGTAGCTGCAAAGGCTGGTGTGAACTTCTGCTCAGAGGATGCGTTGATGGAGGAGCCCGGGTGACTCACTGTGCGCAGCTTGCATCCACCTGAGTATTTGCATGCTTCCCACCATCGTTTCTCTACGAAAGACTCTCAAACACAGGGCCTGCTGGCCACATTCTGCCCCAAGAGGTTTGATTTGTTCTGCAGATTAAAAAGTTGGTCCACATGGTGGGCATTTTTTGGGTTCAATTTATCATGAAATTCATTGCAAGGTTAAAAATCACAAAAATCTCGAGTTTGTGTTTCTCTTTAAAACTGGCAAAGCCCATTAGACACAGAGCCACGTTCCCCCACAGCCACAGTTGTTGATGAGTGAGACATGAGCTGTTCATTCCCTGCAGTCCCCACCACCCTCTACTGTTTCCCAGCACTGCGTATTCAGTTGCCAAGGATCACATTTATGGGCCGTTTCTCTTGCAGTAAAAGGGGAAGAAAATATTTCTTATATCCTTCTTGTGCCCTATACAAAATGCAAACATAAAAAATGTAGAAGACTATAGGTTCCAAGAAGAATAATAAGAGTAAACCAACTGATGTATAAAAGTGAAAAATAATTGGGTACGTTTACTTTACAAAAAGCATATCTGTGTAGAAGGAATTCAGTTAAGACATTGCCATTAACATAAAATAAATACAGCAATAAGGTGTATGTTCCATATAAGGAAGAGATGCATGCTGGAAAATTTAACAAACTATAAAAAAGAACACTTCCATAGACTTTGTTTTTTAAAAAGGAAATTCAATAACTAATGTGATTGAAAAATAAACTTATGATTGAAATGAAAAACAGTTGCCCAGACATAAGGGCAAGTTCATAAAAGAGTGTCTTGTGAGTGCAGTAGAAACTGTGTGTTCTGAATAGACAGAAGTATTTGGAAATGTAAACCTAACTAGAAACCGCTCTGTTCAGTCCATGTAGACACAGCTAAGAACACATAGGACAAGTTATAAGAAAAAGTGAATCATTTGTAGCAGTATTTTTTGTAATGATGAGAGTCCAGATGTAAATAATGTTCCTCAATAAGACCAGTGTGCTCAGGTGTCAGTAAGAATATTTGTAAATACTTTCGAATCTGTTGTGCAAGGAAGACCAGATCTTCAAGCAGTGACTTAGTTTGAAATACTGAGATAAGGCTTAAAGTTTAACATAGACTATCCAAAATTTACATATGTGATCACATGTTAGCTCCTCCAATAGTTGCTTTAAATGCTGGGCAACTAGCCAGTCCAACAAGTTCCATACAAAATGACAATACTTTCTCCAACAAGGGAGTTGGGTTATCCATTGTGGCACGTCCTAGAAAATGCTTTGTGCTAAACAGAGAAAGCAGACATGTGCCATGGATGTGTGGTTAACTCGGCAAATTTCACGTATGCCTGTGCTGAACCCACTGGCCACTCAACATCAGAATTGTGGAATTAGATGTGCAATGTCCCTGTTGGCTGTGTTACAGGAAAGTCAGGTGCTTTAGCCTTGGCATGGTGCCAAAAAGATGTTTTAAATTTAAAAGGTAACATTTTTCGGTGAAAAATTTCTGTCCTTAATAGATAACTTGGGATCAAGACTCAGCTTTTTCATAAATTCAACAATCCATCTCACACCTGTAATCTTTTTCCTCTGCTCAGACATTAGCCACTTGTTACACAATTTTGTGATTCAGTTCATATATTGCAAAATTTTCTTTGAAAAACTCAGAATAATACGGCTCATGTATTAGTCCATTCTTGCACTGCTATAAAGAAATACCTAAGACTGGGCAATTTACAAAGAAAAGAGGTTTAATTGACTCACGATTCTGCAGGCTGTACGGGGAGAGTGGCTTGGGAGGCCTCAGGAAACTTACAATCACGGAAGTAGGTGAAGAGGAAGCAGGTATGTCCTCACAGGGCCAAAACAGGAGGAAGAAGTGAGAGGCAGGAGGTGCCACACACTTTTAAACAACCAAATCTCACAAGCACTCACTCACCATCATAAGAACAGCAGTGAGGGAAAAATCCGGCCCCATGATCTAATCACCTCCCACCAGGCTCCGCCTCCAACATGGGGAAGTGCAATTTGACATGAGATTTGGGAACTCTGTCGACCCATTTTCCTTTGCTCTGCCTGAATGATAGCCTCCAAATTGTGGCATTGAAAGCTGAAGTCCAAAAATGATTTTCTGATTTAAAACGTTATGAAAACAATCTGACATTGTTCGGTTTGTCTTCCTCTTTATATGACAGTGGGAATGAAAAGGTACGAATAGAAGTGGTTGACCTGTTACTCCATTTTAGCATAGGAAACTAAAGGATACCTTAGAGGCCTAAAGGACGACCTTGAAATACCAGAGTTCTGCCATTATATTGGCAGAAAAAGCCATCCTGCAAAGGTTACCCCTGTGTTCGGAAGGCCCACACTTGTGATCAGCAATGCTGAACACAAGGCCTGTTGTTGATAATTCAGAATAGTGGATACCCTGCACCCCATTTCCCCTAACGGTAACATCTCACCTTAAAATAGTACAATTGTTGCAATTAATGAACCACGTTATTATTAACTAAAGTTCACACTTTATTCAGAGTTCCCCAGTCTTTGCCTAATGTCCTTTTTCTGTTCTAAGATCCTGCATGACATTGAGTTATCATGTTTCCAAGAGATCTTCTGAGCTATGGCAATATCTCACAATTTCCTTGTCTGTTTTCTTTTGATTTCTTTTTTTTTTTTTTTTTTTTTTTTTTTTTATTATACTTTAAGTTCTAGGGTACATGTGCATAACGTGCAGGTTACATATGTATACATGTGCCATTTTGGTGTGCTGCACCCATCAACTCGTCAGCACCCATCAATTCATCATTTATATCAGGTATAACTCCCCAATGCAATCCCTCCCCCCTGCCCCCTCCCCATGATAGGCCCCAGTGTGTGATGTTCCCCTTCCCGAGTCCAAGTGAGCTCATTGTTCAGTTCCCACCTATGAGTGAGAACATGCGGTGTTTGGTTTTCTCTTCTTGTGATAATTTGCTAAGAATGATGGTTTCCAGCTGCATCCATGTCTCTACAAAGGACGCAAACTCATCCCTTTTTATGGCTGCATAGTATTCCATGGTGTATATGTGCCACATTTTCTTAATCCAGTCTGTCACTGATGGACATTTGGGTTGATTCCAAGTCTTTGCTCTTGTGAATAGTGCCGCAATAAACATACGTGTGCATGTGTCTTTGTAGTAGCATAATTTATAATCCTTTGGGTATATACCCAGTAGTGGGATGGCTGGGTCATATGGTACGTCTAGTTCTAGATCCTTGAGGAATCGCCATACTGTTTTCCATAATGGTTGAACTAGTTTACAATCCCACCAACAGTGTAAAAGTGTTCCTATTTCTCCACATCCTCTCCAACACCTGTTGTTTCCTGATTTTTTAATGATTGCCATTCTAACTGGTGTTTCTCTGATGGCCAGTGATGATGAGCATTTTTTCATGTGTCTGTTGGCTGTATGAATGTCTTCTTTTGAGAAATGTCTGTTCATATCCTTTCCCCACTTTTGGATGGGGTTGTTTGTTTTTTTCTTGTATATTTGCTTGAGTTCTTTGTAGATTCTGGAAATTAGCCCTTTGTCAGATGAGTAGATTGCAAAAATTTTCTCCCATTCTGTAGGTTGCCTGTTCACTC